>NW_023458577.1:0-538 GCF_013731165.1 Rhagoletis pomonella
GAAATTAAAGCTGAGAAAATTGATAAATAATTACCGGTTTCACCAGCAATTTAAATGGAAAATGACTTTATTTTTTTGTCAATTTCCATATAAAGTTCAAAAAACTAAAATAATTTTTCACTTAAATTGTTTTCGTGAAAATGGCTGTAAAAGTTATTTTCTTAGCGTTAACGCGCATTACCAGCGTTAACTTGGAAGGTTTAGAAAAAACCATTGTCGAATATTTTCCCAACATTGACTCTGAGATTGTCTGCACTTGGATAACAAACCCGTTTTCATGTGACCCGAAATGTAAACCTACTGGATGACAAATTAAGCTTTTGAAAACCTTCTGGACATCAGTGAAGACAGCACTTCGAATATTAAATACTACGAAGGAAGCCGAGAGAGTTCTAGATGCAAGTGTATGCAGAAAAGACTGCTGTTGGCAAGATTGCATTAAAAATACTAAAGTTAAAGTTAAGGGAGCATAAAGGTTGCATTGTGTTTTCTTGTTTTCGTAGACATTTGAAGAGTAGGGGTGCCGCGAAATTTTTTT
>NW_023458577.1:548-19472 GCF_013731165.1 Rhagoletis pomonella
AACACAGAGCACAAGGAAGACATTTAACAATTACCTACACAGCAAAGATGCCATTAGCATGGTACACCCCTATTGATATTTTCTCTAATCAATTGGACAATATCTTTTCTCAAGTGCACCCAACTTCCGATACAACTCGTACGATGCTGCATGTTGGATCATTGGTAAACCAAAAAGGGCGCAATATGGTAAAGTACCAATTGCCGAATGCGCCCCATTACGGAGAGCGAAAGCTGCATCACTAACGTGGTTGTCCCAATTCTTTTGATTATCCTTTATATAAAACCTAATTATTTGTGGGGACCGGTTAACCCTCACCGCAGCGTTGGCTTGTCGCGAATGAAACGCAGTTTTTATGTGTGTTGCCCCATATTTTTCCACAAATTATTTAAAAGTTTCTGAAACGACTTGTTTTTCGTTGTCGAAATGGATGTATTCCGGTACTCCGAATACATGAAACACTTTTTTCTCCAAGATCTTAACAGCTTCCGTTAATGAAGCCATTTTCATGGGTTTAAGGAACACGAATTTCGAGAAGTGGCAAATACATACAAACACATACACATTACCATTAGACTCCGAGGATACGGACCCATAAGATCAATGAACAAATGCTGCTCGATCACGTTTTGCCTGCCCATCAATGGTTTATGGAAGGCGCTTTGAGTCTTGGTGCCCTTACAAATATCACAGTTTTTTTAATGTATTTTTGAACATCAGACACCATACCTGGCCAATAATATTTCTCTGTTATTCTTGCTAAAGTCTTGTCTGCCAGGTTCTGCGGAAGGTAAGTCATGTGAGGATCCAACCAGACCCAGTCGCAGCTCAGTTGGGACCCAGAGCTTCCAGGTGTAGCCCTCTTTAAGCCTGTCTCGGAATAAATTGTGTCCGTTTGTAAACCTATACGTCCAATTTACATACATAACTCGTCATATTTCTGCGACCTGAAAAATGGTGAATTGAAACATATATCAAGTACTGTGTCAGTAATTTTCAGTTCGTCCATGCCCACTGTAGATATTGCGTCCAGTAGCATATTTTTGCGTTCGGTGCTGTATGTCGAAGTCCAAGACCTGTAGTTTAAGGCTCCATCTCGCCACTATAACGCCTGAATCGCTTTAAGCTCAGAACGCTGCGTAGCATTCTAACTCGGTTATACTATATTTGCGCTGAACTTTGTTAAGTTTAGCGGAGATATACGCAATTGGACGTTCTTTACCGTCCTAGTTGGAAAAGTACCCCCCTCTGTGTCAGTCGATGCGTCGCACTGTATGGATGGGTTAACACGGGTAGATATGAAGCTTTGCTTAAGCGCTCTAAAACTGTCTATGTCGTCTGTCATTCGTAAACTTCTTAGCGTAATCCCGTATGAACCTGAGGTACCACCCTTACATCCCTAGGAATCTCGGGAGCTGCTTCGGGGTCCTTGGCTCTGGGAAATCCCTCAGGGCTGAAATCTTACTGGTGTCTGTTCGAATGCATCCACCGCCCACCACATAACCTAGGTACCTAACTTCTTTAAAACAAAACTTTCTATTTTCCACATTAATAGTTATCAGCCTCAGTGCGTAAGTCGTAAATGAGGCTAAATTGTGCAGCTCGACAACAGTAGCATTGTCTATTGTCGTACTGAAATAAGTAAACGACCAAAATCGTCGAAAACTATACAGTGCTGCCGAGTTTTTCCGTTTTAATATACTAGTCGAGTGAAAAATTTAGGCAATGACGTGAAATTTTCGATACGATTCGACTCTCGAAAAACGGCTTGCATTCGACACGACTCTCGCAATGAGGGTGTATATCTCGGCATCACGCAGTCACTTTGCGACCTTTTCGAGCGAACTGCCGGCCCTGATCCGTGGTTATCGAATGCGGCATACCATACTGTAGAAGTGCTCTTGCTACTATTGGCACGGCCACTGGTCATCGCGAATATCGATCGATGCATGTTAGGCAGTATCTGTAATTGTTGTCTATTGGGAAGGGGTCAATGAGATCTACGATGATATGTTCAAAACGGCGGTCGGGGATTTTTGTAGCGCAGCTTTGTTGTGTTTATTTACCTTAGATTGCTGACAACGTATTTCTAACCATCCGCGCGATATCTTTTTTCATGTTTTTCTATTCCGGAATGAGCTTGATCAAGGCTACTTTGGCTGGATGGGAGAGGTGAATATGTATTTTCTTGAGCTGATGCGACGAATTTTTTATAACATCCTGGAGTTCGGGATCCGACTGTTGGCTTATGACTAGTTTCTCGAAGTCGTCATTACAAATTTCTTCGATTCTTGTCAACGTACATATCTGCGACGAAATTAGGGGTCTTCCCTTATACTCGTAAAAGCCTCCTAACCTCGTAAAGCTCGTAAATTTACGAGCCTCGTAAAAGAACTGTCAAAATTTGTATGGAGCTCTATTCACGAGCCCCTCGTAAATTTTCGAGGCAAATTTGATGCGCAAACGACCTCGTAAACTTCAGTGTTGCTGAGGGGCCGAAATTCTTATACTAAAATGTATGATAAAATAAAATACATACATACATGAAAAATATTAGACGCGAATAAAATGAATGAATATCATGCAGTAACTATATTGATTAAGTTTCTGCTAATTTTCGGCATTTTTAATTGTATTTTAGCCAATAGGATTTTAGGAGACAAGATGGCGGGATGTTATGGAAAATACTACGAAACAAAAATTGCTTCACAAAGTCCTGATTGGTCTGTCAAACAGTCAAATTACGCTCCTAGTTACAACTTTTCACAAAGGGGCGTTCCCATAAAAGCCTCGAAAACTTACGAGTTTTACACGGGCTAAGACTTTACGAGTTTAAGGGAATTCCCTAATTGTTTTTGCTTCTGCGATCTGAATATCAGTCGTAGGTTCACTAATAAAACTGAGTTTTCGCGTTTGCTTAGCGTTTGTTTTCTCCGGCTTCTGCTAAAAATCAAATGTTAGTTGCTTATAGTCTGCAAAAGTGGTGCAGCTTCGGCCTGCGATCGTATGTGAGAAATACTTTACCGATTGGAATATAGCCAATAACTCTCGGTCGAATGTGTTTTGCTTTAACTGCGTTTCGGAAACTCGGGTCGAGTAAAACCCGAGTGGCTTCAGTGTACCATTAACTAACTCGTTAAGCGCGGCATCTACACAAAAATTTTTTTCGCCAAAGTAAAGGACGAGTGTTGCGTTTTCTGAGGGATGTGCCAACGTTGTAACATTTGTCAGGTAATTTTTACATTCCTCGGAACATTTTTTGCTGCACTATTGCATTTGTCTTTGGAGCTGAATATGTGTACTGCTGCGTTAAGTCGTTGTATTCGCGCAACATGAATTCGTAACGATCGCTGCTTACACTGTACCTATACGTACGCTGCAAGCGGTGGCCTTTGCTGTCAAGTTTGTTGCTCTGTTATTGTTGTTTTCCACACAATTTTTTCATAATAAACGGCCTCAAGCTTAATAAAATTGTTGTAAGGCCATAATTAACATAAACAATCAACTTAAGGACGAGAGCACCTGAAAGTTAAACATTCTAAAATAGAATGTTAACCAAAAAACAAAAAAAAAACAACAACCACATTATCAAGTGTAAATAGCAGCGGAATAGCTGCGCTTGATTGTATATAATTTTTATAACGCATTAAATAACAAACACATATCCCTTAATTTATAAAAAAAATTACTTTTCAATTTTAAGCATTTATGTTATTCTGCATTAATCCATAAATCAATATAAATTTTTTGAATATAATTTTTCTAGACTGCACAACATGGATTTCCCCATAAGCCCTCCGCGGTGGCTTATGATCCGGTTTCCAAACTTATGGCCATAGGCACACAAATGGGAGCTATCAAAGTATTCGGCCAACCCGGTGTAGAATTCTACGGGCAACACATGCTAGTCAGCAATTCAGCTGCCGAACTCAACGTACAGCTTTTAGAATGGGTTAACGGCACTGGACGTGTACTCTCGTTGACTGCATCGAATCATTTAACATTATGGGAGCCTGTGGGGGCAACACTAGTTGCTACCAAGACACTGCCTTTTGACGGAAAATTGAAGAAAGTATCATCGCTTTGCTGTTCATTGAATAAAGACATCATATGGATTGGAACTGAAGGGGGAAACATATATCAATTCGATTTAAATTCGTTCTCCATACGTGAACCTGTAATATATCACGATGTTGTCCTTGAACAAGTACCTCCGACATACAAGTTGAACCCAGGTGCTATTGAATCTGTTCGGCAGTTGCCCAAAGAATGCAATAAACTCTTAATTGCATACAATCGTGGTCTCTGTGTGTTATGGGATTTAGAAACATCTTCATTAGTACGCGCTTATATTGCTTCTGGTCATGGACAGAGTGTGGGCCTTTTTGTGAATGCAGCTGGAACCCAATTTACTTGGTATCATGCGGATGGCTCCTATGCCTCTTGGAATTTGACCAACACCGAGGCACCGAAAAACGTCAATTACGTTCCATATGGACCAGACCCCTGCAAAAGTATAACTCGGCTGTATAAGGGCAAACGCGGGTAAGTTCTCAAAGGTCATTTACAGCCCCTACTGAGCCAAAATGTATTTTTCTGTATAGAACTACATACATATCAGCAACAATAACACTGTACAGCACTCGGCTGGTTATTGGACCAAACCAACTTTTTTAAAGAGATTGAGTTATAAGAAAAAAAAGTTAGTTCCCCGTTTTTCGAAGTTAGCCTCCGAAATTGAGATATGGGCCTTCGAAGTTCGATATTGGATCTTTGGTAAAAAATTATTTTTAATTATTGCATGTAAAAAGGAAAAAAGTAAAAATACAGACGTGGTCCAACCTTTTGCTCTTATTTATATCGTATAGAAATTTTTTTGTGAAAACTAATATTACAGGTGCTATAACGGGTCATAGGTCAGTTCTTCGAAAAATGAAAAACTTAGTATTTCAGACAATTTGGAACTGCTTTTTAAAAGATTCATATCGTTGTAAAGGTAATTTAACCCCCTTTATTCATATCAGGCTTAATCGCCTTTACAACGATACTAACCTTTTAAAAACGGTTAGTAATATTTTTGTTTAAAATACTTTTTTATAAAAAAAGGCATTTTTTCTTTTAAATGTGTTTTTTTTTAATTTTTATCAACGAAATATACAAATATGCATATCAAAAGAAAGGAATTTAGTCGCCTTTACAACGATACCAATTTTTTACTAATCGGCTAGTAATATTTTTGTTTAAAATATTTTTTTTATAAAAAAAGGTATTTTTTCTCTTAAATATGCTTTTTCTAAAATTTTTATATACGAAGTGTACAAATATGCATATCAAAGGAAAGCGGATTTAATCACCTTTACAACGATATAAATTTTTTAAAAATCTGTTCAAAATTGTTTGAAATATAAGGAAATTAATTTTTCGAAGACCTGAACTTTGACCCTTATAGCACCTGTAATATAGCAAAAGGAGGACTACGCCTATATTTTTAGGTTTTTAGTTATTTACATGCAATAATTTAATATAATTTTTTACCGAAGGTCCTATTTCGAACTTCGAAGGCCCATATCTCGATTTCGGAGGCTAACTTCGAAAAACGGAGAAATCACTTTTTTTTGCCTATGACTCAATCTCTTAAAAAAATTGGGTTGGTCCGATACCCAGAAAAAAGGTGTGTTTGCCGTACAGTGTAATAATTATAACAGGTTATACATTTCGAGCTTGGCGAATCTACTATAGCTGTATCGCTGTACCAAGCTCGTTTTTATTCAGTGATAAGGTCCATTTCAAGTTCGGCGGCTGTGTGAATAAGCAAACTTTTATCAATCTGTGGTAATGAGCAACCGCAAGTGACCGCTGCACAGTGGTTGCATTTCTATGGGGAGAGCGGCAAAAAATACTTTTAATGGACGTATCGGGATAAAATTTTTACCCTAAGGTCTGTTAAGAGTTAAAACTGTAATATGTAATAACTGTGTATGTAATGTATAAACAACAAACAAAAAAAAAACAAAAATTGCCGAACCTGGTCGCAATGTCGTGTTGCTATTATTTTTCACATGACTGTATGTGGGCGTGTCCAACCCCGCCCACTTTTACATATTACAGTTTTTACTCTTAACAGACCTTAGAGTAAAAATTTTATCCCGATATGTTCGCCGACGCTTAGTCTTTTTGAAGACTCAACAAAATCTATTTTCGGGCGCCACGATTTGAATTGGTGGAAACTGTTGGTTGACATTGTAATGAAATGATTTCTATCTTTTCGAGCCAATTATAATGATTTTTCAAAACTACTGATTTTTGTCGTTTGGATCTTTGCCAAAACAATGCAAATTAATACATTTTTGCAACTCATACCGATCCGGCTCAAAACTCTCATATTCAATATCGTTCGCTATTGCACCCAGCAAATTTGAACTTTTTGGGAATGCGGACCGAAATTTTCACACCAAATCTCAAAAACATGCGATCGAGAAAATTCGCAGTGTTAACTTGTGCCTAGAAACATTTGATTTAAAAAATTAGGTAAATCAAAAAATAAACATGAAAAAAAACTGTAGGAAATAAAGAGCTTGGATTAGGTTATGGAATACTACGCGAGCCTCTGCAGGTCAATGCATCTACACTGAACACTTTTATAATCTCAAAATATTAACAAATAATATGTAAATAACAATATTGAGGGCCGATAGGGGAAACACACTTAAAACATTGCCTAAATACTTGAAAGATGAACCAAGAAACACACAAAATCCTACTTTTCTAAAACAACGATTTGCATAGAACATAACACGAATTATGTAAAAGTTTAATTGTAGAAATAATGCCTTTATCTACAATATCCATTGCATATAATTATAACTCACTTGGCTTTTCACAATATTTTAATTACGTTAAATTCAATTCAATTTTCAGCGTGCTGACGCTGTACAAATAAAATGAACAATTGATGACACTTTTGTTGCTTTTTTCAGAAACAACCGTTAGAATGAAAACAAAAAATATATGACAACATGAAGTTTGGACAAAAAACTGATTGCAAAGCTTATTTTAGTGTAAAAATTTTTACATACATTTTTTTAATTATGGCCTATGGCAGCAACCACTGTGTGCTGTGAGAATGGCGAAGGAGTCCCCAAAACCGTCAATTCTTTGCGCCACGCCGCCATAATAAAAGACATATTTTGGCCAAAAAATAGCTCCTTCTTCTAAAGTGTTAATTTCCTGAATGCCTTACAGTGACGTTGGGAATGTTTAATGCCACAAAATATCTAATTCCAGAAAACCAAGTTTTTTCAATTTCAATCTGTTTCAAATTTTCAATAACTTACTTATCTCCAACTTAACTCTTGAACACTAAAAAAAAAAAACGTATCCAATAGGTTACGGGTATACGAACGTCACTTTCGAATGAATTTTTAAATAAATCTTCATATCAAAACTGCAAAATCGTTTAACGATACTATCGATAGTTTTGCAGCTCTAATAGTCCCTTTATCTGTGAGAAAGTCAAATTTCGAAAATACCATTATGAACACATTTCTTTAACCAACTTCCCGTTGAGCAAGAGACTTGAAACTTCAAACTTAGCTAAATGCAATGCATTGCGAAAGATGAATTAATCCTCTAGGTGGCGCAGGAGTCAAAATATTTGAAAACCCCGTATTTATAGTCCGATTGAGTTCGTATTTAGAATTTATTTTACTTTCATGGAAAGAAGTAAATCCACAAAAAATTTAGCCGGTAGCTGGCGAGGGGTCTATATATTTCGAAAACCTACATGTATGGTCCGATTTAGTGTATATATATTTTAGGGTGATCCAAAATAACTAACCTAACTGTGTTGTATTGTGCTGTATTGTGTTGGGTTGTGTTGTGTTGTGCTGTATTCTGTTGTATTGTGCTGTATTGTGTTGTGTTGTGATGTATTGTGTTGTGTTGTATTGTGTTGTGTTGTATTGTGTTGTGTTGTGTTGTGTTGTGTTGTGTTGTGTTGTGTTGTGTTGTGTTGTGCTGTGCTGTGGTTTGTTGTGTTGTGTTGTGTTGTGTTGTGTTGTGTTGTGTTGTGTTGTGTTGTGTTGTGTTGTGTTGTGTTGTGTTGTGTTGTGTTGTGTTGTGTTGTATTGTGTTGTGTTGTGTTGTGTTGTGTGTTATGTTATGTTATTTTGTATATCCCTCAATTCACTTCAATTAATTCCACTCGGCTCAGCTCAGCCCACCTCAACACACCTTAATTTTTGAGGTTGAATTTCCACCGCTCGGCGAACACTAGTTAATATAATTTAGTTTATTGCAATTGGGTAATTGCACTACTTACAACAGAAATTGTTTTTGTCAATTTTATTGTGGCCTATTAACATTTTATTTTAATATTTTTATCGAGCTTTGTACCACGATTTTGTTTATTACGAAAAATGGAAAACGCAACAAAGTCAAAGCGGTAGAAGTTATAGTAGCTATTCTTTTTCTAGACTTCAGCAGGGATCGAACCCGCATAATCTATGTGCAAAGTCAGAAGTGGTAGCCACTGAGCTATGCACACTAGAGTGGTAAAAATTTTTTTTTTGGAAAGTTATAAACGCTACGTCAAATTATTGTTATTTGTGATAAAAAAAGAGAAACGTGTTTCTTTATTAAAAAAAAAAAAAAAATTCTTAGAGGTCGCGCTGGTTTTTTATAAAAACGCTGATGCTCTCAATTTTTATACTTTCTTGACATGTTAAAATTCAGGTAAAAATGTGGTTTTTGCATATAATTACTCTGGTATTATTGGGGAACGTTCCTATGTGACAGTCAAAATCGGGATGGAATGAAACCAACGGGAAATGTTATATCGGTCAAAAACAATTTATACGTGGCCCGGCGTTTCGCTGGGTCACGTCTAGGAATCGAGATATATCGATTTGAAGTTAGTAACTATCATATAGGGGAAATTGTCACCTTTGGTGGTCTTTTTTTTGACATCACTCGAGAACCACTGGTCCGATTTTGCTCAAACAAATTAAAAAAAATTAAAAATGACAATTCCTTTAATCTGTTAATATAACGTTTTTCTATATACTCAACAGTTTTGCCGGTAAAAATAAATGTATGAAGAAAAAAAATGGGCGAACCACCACGCAAGAAAGTAAGGGGCGCAAACAAACGAAAATAAGTTTTGCGTTCATCGATTTTTATAACCTATGTATCTATGTAATAACCTAATAATTACCTGTAATAATTTTTAATTTTACGTGTTAATAATAAATAATATATAATAAATATTATCCAAATTCATTGAAACATAAAATCAATATTCTTGTCAAGATGAGATACCTTCACTTAATTGTGAATAAAAGCGAAACGCGTCCATCGATTTTCATGATCTATGTCTCATTTTGCTTAAAGGTTATGTGACTTTGCGTGAAAGTAATACGACTTGCCTTTTTTTCCGTTTTGGATTTTTTTGAATTTAAAAAATAAAAAAATTTAATATTTTAGGCAAAAAATATTTGTTTTCTTCATACCTTTATTTTTACCGGCAAAACTTTATATAGAAAAACGTTATATGAACAGATTAAAGGAATTGTAAAAAGGTGACAATTTCCCCCTATATGATAGTTACTAACTTCAAATCGATATATCTCGATTCCTAGACGTGACCCAGCGAAACGCCGGGACACGTATAACTTCTTTTTTACCGATATAACTTTCCCCGGTGGTTTGAACCCTTCTCGATCACTGACCCCAACCATTTGTCTCACAGTGTTACATACCTGTCTTGGGTAGTTAGAATGGGCCGAATGCCCGAAAATATGCTCTCGAAAAGATACTAATAAAATTGAAACGTTGATACTGAACGATTTACGCGTTGTCATGGGTTGGAACTTGTTATCAGGGGGTTTCTAGGGTTGCTAATTACGAATCTGAAGTCAGTTTTTCAAAATTCAAAATGGCGGAACCAAAATGGCGATTAATTTTTTTAAAAAACTATTGGATTTGTTCGAAAATCGGCACTCGGGAGTTTTTAGGTTCGCCGATTACGAATCTGAAGTCAATTTTTTTAAATTTAAAATGGCGGATCCAATATGGCTATTAAGTTAAAAAAATATTACTAAAATTAAAACGTTGATTTTGAACGTTTTAAATATTGTCAAGGGTTAAAACAAGTTTCCAGAGGGTTTCTGGCGTTGCTGATTACGAATCTGATGTCAGATTTTCAAAATTCAAAATGGCGGTTAAGAGTTTCAAACAAATCCAATCATTTTTTTAAAGTTTGTCGCCATTTTGGATCCCCCATTTTGAATTTTGAAAATCTGACATCAGATTCGTAATCAGAAACCCCAGAAACCCACTGAAAACGTGTTTTAACCCTTGACAATGTTTAAAACGTTCAGTATCAACCTTTTAATTTTAGTATTTTTTTTTTAATTTGATCGCCATATTGGATCCGCCATTTTGAATTAAAAAAAATTTACTTCAGATTCGTAATCGGTGACCCCAAAAACTCTCGACTGCCGGGTTTCGAACAAATCCAATCATTAAAAAAAAATGGACCGCCATTTTGGATCCGCCATTTTGAATTTTGAAAAACTTACTTCATATTCCTAATTAGCAACCCCAGAAACGACCTGGTAACAAGTTCCAACCCATGGTAACGCGTAAATCGTTCAGTATCAATGTTTTAATTTTACTAATGCCTTTTTGAGAGAATATTTTCGGGAACTAGGCCCATTCTAACTGTCCAAGACAGGTGTGTAATTAAGGGAATGTTCCCCAACAACACCAGAGTAATTATATGTTGAACCCACATTTTTAGCTGCATTTTAACATGTCACAAAAATAAAAAAATTGAGAACATCAACGTTTTTATAAAAAACCGACCAGCGCGACCTCTAAAAAAACTTTTTTCTAAATAAAAAAATAAGTGTCTCATTTTTCATCACAAATAACACTATTCTGATGTAGCGTTTATGAATTTCTAAAAAGAGTGTTTTTATGAACCACTCTAAGGCACACCCCGTAAACTAGTTACTATCAAGTGCAGAAATATATCGGATCAACCATGTTTATTAAATTATCGGCATTTATCGAGTTATTGAAATTGGTCAATGTTGATTGAGCTATCGAGACGCAGAAACTTAGTTATCGAAATGTACCGATGGTTATCGAGTTATAAAAATTCATCGGATTATCGAAGTTTATCAAAATAATGATATTTTATTTTATATGACATTTATTGAATAATCAATCAGTTGTTATGTATCGAGTTCTTTCAAATTATCCAATCACCGATGTTTACCACGACCAGAGTCTATCGAGTTTTCGATTGATATGGAGCTATCAAAACCGGGGTTTTGCAATTCATTGAATCGAATTGTCTAAATTTATCAATCAACTGAAATGTATCGAGTTACCTAAATTCATAAAGTTATTATAATTTGTCGAGGTATCGAGAATTATCGAAATACACCGGGTCCTATGGTTCCCGTGTCACCCTAATTGAAAACAGTGTTAAGCCTTAGTCTGAATTTTCCCCATTCCATCATTTGCCTTTGACGCGTAATATAAATAATAAATCACTTGGTAATGGAATATGCCAATTTCTCGTGGAAAACTGAAAATAATGATTGCTCTTTATCAATTCAGAAAAATCATACTTTAGTGTTGCTAAAAATAATTCTGATGATGTTCGTTAGCACAACAATTACCCTACTGAATTTTTGAACGATTTAACTGTCAGCCAATTGTCTCTTCATAATCTGGTACACAAAAAGACTGTATTGAATTCTTCTTCTTCTTCTTTATTGGCGCTGTAACCACCTAAGCAATTTTGGCCGAGTCCGAAACAGCACGCCAGTCATTTCTCTTTCTCTGTGCTAACTGACGCCAATTGGAAATGCCAAGTGAAGCCAAGTCCTTCTCCACCTGGTCTTTCCAACGCATAGGAGGCCTTCCTCTTCCTCAGTTACCAGCATCGCGGCCCGCGTCTAATACTTTTGGAGCAGGAGCGTTTCTGTACATTCGAACAACATGGCCAAGCCAGCGGAGCCGCTGAATTTTAATTCGCTGCACTATGTCTATATCGTTGTAAAGCTCATACAGCTCATCGGTAAATCGCCTGCGGTATTCGCCATCGCCAAAGCGTAAAGGTCCGTAAATCTGTATTGAATTGCAAATGCATAAAAACTCTGAGAATACTAATCTCAAGCATTTATTTGTCGTTTTTTTGCACTCTTTTTACCGTTTTCGTTCCAGCGTACACAGTTTCGCGCTTATTGTATGACTTGTATTTTCTCACGAATAACACAGGCCGACAAAATTTTTACCCAGAAACCAGACTATACTTTCCCGAAGGTTTTCGGTGCGCTGAATTCAAATCTGACCCCAGAATAGCCCAATCACGTCAGGTTTTCGAGATTTTCTAACCTAAAAGTACAAAAATCACGGTTTTTGGGCACGTTTGAGCTCCTGTAACACGATGAAAAATTTTTTTTTTCAGAAAGATCAGCTCGATCTAAATGTACTACTCCTCCCCTCCAAAATTCATTTTAAAGCTTTAAAAAACCTTAATTTGTCAGCGAGAAGTCGTCTGTTGAATTTAGCACCCTTAATCCGATGCATCTGTATGACGTGCATAGCCGCAGAAAACTAAACTCAGTAAATTCAACAGACGACTTCTCGGTTAAACGATATATACCTTTTTCTATGTTACAGGTGCTATAAGGGGTCAAAGGTCGGTTCTTCGAAAAATTAAAAACCTTATATTTCAAACAAGTTTGAACTGATTAAAAAGAAAAATAATAATATCGTCGTAAACGTGATTAAACCCGCTTTCTTCTGATATGCAATTTGTATACTTCGTATGTATAAATCTAAGAAAAAATATTTAAAAGGAAAAATACCTTTTTTTTATACAAAAAAAAACATATAAGGAGTTCATCTATATTTCCTCATGGCTTAAATAATTTTTCAACTACGCAAAAAGTGTGAAAGACTAAGAATTCGCTAAAAAGAGTATCTAACTCTATGGCTTTTATGCAAAACTCTTTTACAGAGTCAGTAAGGAGTTGTAGGTTATAGGTACGGCGACCATATTAACCAACGTAAAATAAAGGACATTTTGTTTCAAAATTATAAAAGTATCGTAATTTAAATCAAACATTTACTAGTACATTATATTATCTAATTGTACAAGTTTCCCTTTTTTAAAGACGCTTGGATTATTATTTTTTTATGAAAGCTTATAAACCTAGTAAGAGACCAGTTGAGCACGAATTTTGAAAGTGCAGAAAAAGTAGCAATTTTGAAGAATATCGATTCTCCTGGTCCAGTTAATAAATGTTACATAATAAAACCTAATTGAAAGCGGTTGTAGGTTTCCTCCGAAATAAAGGATAATTTCACAAGAAAAATTTGAAATGTTATAAAAAAAACTTCACCAAAATTAAAAAAAAAATTGGGTATGCAGTTTTATAGATCATTAGATTGTAGTATAATAAGTGCAAGTTGCAAGTAGCTAAGAGATTGCGTTGATTTTTAATAATTTTTTTCGATAACACTTCGAGCACACCTGCATGCGAAATGGGAAATAAATGCGTTTGTTTTATTTTTAAAAATCAACGGGAACTCTTAGACACTTGCACCTTGCTCTTTATTATTATAAAATTTAAGGATCTATTAAACTGCATATACCAATTTTTAATAAAAACAAAAAAAAAAATTATTTTGGTAAAAAATTTTTATAGCATTTCAAATTTTTGTATGTTTTTTTCATTTTGGAAGAACCAAACAATTGCTTTCAACTGGTTTTTGTTATGTAACATTTATTAAGGGAAAAGTAGAATACATTTTCTTCAAAATTGCTACTTTTTCTGCACTTGCACTAAAAAATTTAAAATAAAAAATTCACAAATAAGGCTCCACTGAACACTTGCAAATTTTATAAGCTTTCATTCAAAAAATTAACCAAATGAGTGAAAAATTAAGTCTCCAGTGAATTATGAACACTAAATGCCAGTTTTGAAACTCAGCGTGCAACACGTACGGCCCAACTTTCCCCTTTCTTTTGAGAATTTTATTCAAATTATGTATATTAATTTTTCTATCAGTATTAGCAATGATTCGTGATTTATAGATTGCACGTAGATTATCGATTAGCGAAGGTTTTTATTATATTCTATAAGGGACATTTTTATTATTTTATATTCTCTGTTCAAAAATTTACATCTGAAAAATCCAGAACTGATTTAAAGGACAGATTAATAAATAAAGGACAAAATGCGTCCTTATTTTGAAAAAAATGATAAAGGACAGAGAGCTAAAATAAAGGACTGTCCTTTGAAATAAAGGACGGATGGTCACCGTGGTTATAGGCAAAAGCCATTCGAATATTGAAATTTATTGTTATTAAACTAAAAATTATTTTCGAGATAATTAACAACACTCCAGCTCCATCATATTATCGCAACTGGTACGTATGCCCATAAAACGATTGATCCTTTTGTCGTATTAATTTTTTGGGCATATCAAACCTTATCTAAAACATGTCAACTATAATTAAATTATTTTCTTCTTATCTTTTACAGTACAGTTTAAGGAAGTTCCAACGTTATGTAAAAACCTTAAGAAAATACTAAAGTATTTTGTTTGAATAGAAAATTCAGTACAAATTAGTACAAATTTTGAAAAATCAGGACATTAGCGTACTGATTGAGGAAATGAATAAAATCAGTACAAGAGTTGAAAAATCAGTACTGTACTGATAAAATCAGTACGTCTGGCAACCGTAGATACTTCAAACCAAGGTCATATGTTTGAAGACCAACGGGTTTTTTGTAAAAACACTGTTTATAGAGAAATTGTTGCCCGTTAAACTGTAACGCTAATAAATTGTCAAAAAGAAAAGATATACAAATTTTTAGTCACTTTTTAGTACCAAAGCAGGAGATTTTTTTTAAGGTATTTTGTGCCGTACAACTTCATCGACGTGCTATGTTAGAAGACATCCCGGGCTCTAAAAAACAAGAAAAAACTGTAGAATACCGACAGTAACTGGCACTCCTAGTTTTGATTGAAACGTATCTTTTTTATGACTTCTAGTTTACAAGTCTTCAAAATACCCTAAGCAATTGAGCCTGGAACTTGCTTTAAGTCTGATGTGGTTTGATATGAAAGCGGTTATTACGCAGTGGGGTCGTGTAATATATGGGTATTTCCATACGTCACGTACGAGACAGTCGTACGTTTCAATGGGATACAAACAAGGAAAAACATGTGTTTTTTACTTCTTTGGACCATTGTGTAGGGCATAATTAGCTCTATATTTAACTGAAAAAAGAAAACAATCGAACCGCATTGTCCTTAAATATACGCAATTAAAGAGAGTTACGTTACGTGACAAAAATGGAAGTTGTTTTTTTTTTTGCTTTGTTTTTTTATAAAATCGCAAAACTGCGAATTGTGGATCGCTCTTTTTGTAAATTTTTTTTAATATGATTTGGAGTAATTCTAGTTGTTTTTTAGAGTTTTTTGAATTAATTCAATTTGTTTAAATTTTCTTCTACAACCCCAAGTGTGAAAACTTGTGGACGTGGCATAAGTTACCATCGTTATATTTTTATTAATATTGCTTTTAAATGAATTTTCAACGCAAATAACACATGAATATTATGTTGAATTTACTTTATATTTTTACTTCAGCGTAAATTTAGTGTATTTTTTTTGGAAATCTGTGATTTATTATGTTTCAACCACATACGCCGAATTCGAACCAAATCGGACCATAAATAGACGTGTCAAAATATCTCAACCCTGACGCCACCTAGCGAGACTATTTTATGCAAAAACTTTTCTACTTATATAACCAGTTTCACAAAACAGATTGGCCTGTAAAATTTTTAAGAAAAAGTGTGTGAAAGTTTTCCCGCTTGATTTTGTTTACATATCTCAATACCTAGTGGGCGCTGTAGTTAATATGCCGTCCACTCTCCATTGCTGTCTATAATAGCTTGACATCGTCTTGAGCAACTTTCGCTTAGTTTTCTAGCATCATCTGGAGACAGATCCCTCCAAATTTTTTTAACGTCCTAGCAAGCTGTTTTGTTGTAGACATTCTCTTTCCCCGAATTCTCGATTTCATTAGAGCCCACACATTTTCAATTGGATTCGCATCCGGACTCTGCGAAGGCCAATCAAGTTGTTGTATGCATTTTTCGGCTTTCCAAGATGTGCATAGTCGACTCCGGTGTTTTGGATCATTGTCTTCCTGAAGGATCCAATCATTTGTATTCGGTCAATAAAGTTTTGCCGCCGACTTAAGCAAACATTTTTCATACAGTTTGATCATATATTTTGCGTCAAGGTTTTGTGAAAAGACAGCCAAACTACCGAGTCCTTTTTCAGGAAAGCATCCGTAAACATGGACCTTAGCCGGGTGTTTAACAGATCGCTGAACAAATTTAGTGCCTGTACCAACCCAAGCTTTCTTCCAGTAATTCTAAATAACGAAAGATGATTCATCTGTAAATATTACTTTGCTCCAATCACGGTCTATATTTGCCTTCGCCCATACCAATTGTTTTTGAATATGCATTTCAGTCAAAAGGGGTTTTTGAAGTGTGCTCCGATTTCTGATGTCAGATTCTTGCAATCTCCGTCTGATTGTAGAAATGGAGACGTTTATACATTTTGACGAAAATTTTTGTTTCGCTTGCCTTAGGCTAAGGGTTGGAATTTTTTTAAATAAATGAGTAATGGCCCGATCGTCGCTTTTAAAGGTAGTTTTAGTTAAACCTGGTATATCAGCAACATTGCCTTCAACTTTGAATTGATGGTTCCAAGTTCTAACAAAGTGGTTTGACTTTTTTATGTACTTTGCGGACTCAGTTGTGCACATTTTCGGGCCTTTGGGATGACTTACCAGGAACACAGCTTCAAAACGCTTCTTATATATAGCACTCATTTCTTTAACAAGCAACCACTTCGAATTACAACACAAAAATTAAGTACTCCCTGAACTGCGTCATTAGAATTTGAATGTATTTTACAGTTTAATGCTTTGTTGGTTGAGTTATCATACGCAGCCTACTATGTTTGGGAAATTTGTTTTGTGAAACACACTGTATTTAAAAAACTGACAAATTGGTCCATAAATATGTTAGATATATGACTTTAATTTTTTTACGCGGCAGACCCTCCGATGGAAACACACATATGTTACATAGCAAGTTTTGTGCTGGCTACTTGGCTGTGAAACGAATCAGTCACTGTCGGTCTGCAAATTTTTGTCGTAAACCAGACCTGGGTACCGCCCGATCACACTTCTTTCGCCGGTAGCGGAGACACTACAGGCCTTGCTACTCCCGTATTTTGCGAACCACCTAAACCCAGCGAAGTATCAGCATGGTTTCCATAAAGTGCACAGCACAACAACAGCACTTAACGCCATAAACACTCCGATAACACGTGGCCTAAACAGCAACCGCCCCAGTAAGAGAACTATTCTAGTAGCGTTGGATCTGTCGAAAGGCATTTGATACCGTCAGCCACTCCACGCTGCTAGAAGACATCAGTGTTGCCGCGAATCATTTTTAGTGGTAGCCAAATTCCTTTAAAAAAAGGGCTAAAACGAGCTAAAAAAGTCGTTGTCGCTAAAATTGGTAGCTAAAATTTTTTCCTTACATATACATACATATATAAGCATACACGCAAACATTTTCAATAAGTAATGGTATATAAAAACCACCCAACGGCACAAGAAGCGCTCCATTAGCACTATTGGAGCGCTCCATATTCAGCAGTAAGCGCTCCCTTCCTAATTTCGCACTTCATTGTATTTTAACATTTAGGGGATTCCCTTAAGCTCGAAAGTGGCTCGAAAACCACGAATCCTCGAAACTTTTCCAGCCTCGAAAAACAACTGTCAAAAATTATATGAGTGGCGATTTTCGCGTGCCTCGAAAACTTTCGAGGCAAATTAGTCGCGAAAAAAGCCTCGAAAAGTCGTTCGTAAGTTTCAGTGTTGCCTTTATAATTGTTGACTGCGTTTTGATCAATAAATTCATACAATTTACATTTTTCACTTTTTCGTGGCATTTTCAATGCTGATTTTATATGTATTTATTTCAGCTGATGCGATGTATTATACAAAAAACTCTGAATGAGCTGTCAAACTTCGGAATTTTTCCATTGTTTACGAGGCTGAAAAAAGGTGCATTCCCAAAAACAGCCTCGAAAACTTTCGAGGTTTTCGAGTTTTCTGCTCTTCGCGTTTAAGGGAATCCCCTAATTGTGTGTCATTAGAAAGAAGCGTTCCCTGCTGCTCCTAAAGAAGCCCTTGGTGAGCGCTTCAACTAAAGCATTTAAAAAGCGATGCAAGCAAATTTTCATTTGTCATATTATATTATAGTTTTAATAAAGTAATGACGTTTCTTGTAAATCATTTGATGGTTTACATACATATTAAACATACATAAAAACATACATGTTTGGGCATACATAAATTATCTTTTTTCAAAAGAAAATATTCTATGTAACTGCTCAAAATGATATTTATTTCTGAGCATTGTTAGAAATTTAAAAATTTACGTTTACTTTGCTTTTGTACTGTTCCCCACTTGCTCCTTTGGGGAGCAGCTCACTTTCAGTCCCGTTGGGAATGAACTCTGGAAAAAAGCTAATATTTCATCCAACCAAGAACCTTTTTGTTTGCTGGGTTAGAGCTGCTTCGGCCGTTGAATTAATAGCGAAATAAATTTCCTTTACACTCCTACGCGTTTCGACGCGTTTCGCGCCTTCCTCAGGGAGTCTGTTTTTTTATTAGAATGACAAACAATAAACATGAAACACCATAACACTGGTTTCCCGCAAAAATGTTCTATGGATGCCACTATCCAATTCCTATGTAGAGTTGCTCGGTGATTCCGAAAATCGAGTTAATTT
>NW_023458577.1:19572-20845 GCF_013731165.1 Rhagoletis pomonella
AATTCCTATGTAGAGTTGCTCGGTGATTCCGAAAATCGAGTTAATTTATTTTTTGGGATACGTTTTCGAGATATTTTCAATTTACCGTTATTCAGCTTAAAGAAAAAATTGGACCCTTTTAATCACGTATATCTTACGAACGAATTTAACAATCTATACTAATATATATTTTAAAAGCCGTTTCTTTCTGTTCGCAAAGCTCGAGATCAGCTCTACCGATTTTTATGAAATTTTGGTTATAGGTTCTGGATGGGCTTCTCATCGTCTTAGACAAAAAAAAAAGTTTAGATACTTCCTAAAAATGGAACTGCAGGACTTTAAAAATCCTATAGAAGCTAACATACATGCCCACATAACAGCGCTGCTTACCTGCAAATCACAAATGAGAGCGCCCTCCGCTGTTAACTCGTACGGAATACAGCGCAAAGCAAGGGTTATGTATACATATACATACATACGTGTTAATGTTAACGTTAAAGTTGATTCTTATGTTAAAAAAAAAAAAAAAAAAAACAAATATGTATGTACAGTTCATGGAGAAATAATGTAGGTAATTATGTATGTAGAGTCGTTTATGATGCTGTTAGCACTTACATTTGTGTATGAATATTTATGTACATTAGACTGCATCACCAAAAAAAGTTGCGGTTTTTCCGCTGGGATTACAAAATCTATTATATTTTAAGACGTCCACCCAAATATTTCGGAAAAATATTAAGATTTAAGCGAGCTGGACCGATTTGAAAATACCTCCAAAAATGGAGTTTTTTATGGATGAAAATAATTTCTTAAAGAACTTTTTGAAAAAATTCCCCTCAGATGACAAAACAGATTAGGCTAACAAAAACTGCATAAAATATCTGAGAATCTTACACGGAATCGTAATAATGAGATTTTTTATGGTATTTTTTTTTTTCCTTTTTTCAAAGAATGATTTACGAAAAACTTAAATAACTGGGCCAAAACTATTGTGATTTCGACTTATGGGATCTCGGTAGAAAGGTATTTTCCCACTATTTTTATTAATGTGCAAAACAAAGTAATTCGTGTCCTAATTTTTTTTTTTCAAATACCAGCACATCTTAATTTAACTTTGAATGATGTTCGTTCATCCTACCTTTCTCTTTCATCCTTTGAATAAGCTTATTAGCAAAGAAATAAAAAGGGTGGGAAAATACCTTGTCACCTTACCTTTTGTTTACAAAAGCCGACCTACCTAATGTCTCAAATAAATGCACTTACCGTGCGCAACAACAATGCGCCGGGCCAAACT
>NW_023458577.1:20945-23045 GCF_013731165.1 Rhagoletis pomonella
ATGACTTCTAGTTTACAAGTCTTCAAAATACCCTAAGCAATTGAGTCTGGAACTTGCTTTAAGTCTGATGTGGTTTGATATGAAAGCGGTTATTACGCAGTGGGGTCGTGTAATATATGGGTATTTCCATACGTCACGTACGAGACAGTCGTACGTTTCAATGGGATACAAACAAGGAAAAACATGTGTTTTTTACTTCTTTGGACCATTGTGTAGCGCATAATTAGCTCTATATTTAACTGAAAAAAGAAAACAATCGAACCGCATTGTCCTTAAATATACGCAATTAAAGAGAGTTACGTTACGTGACAAAAATGGAAGTGTTTTTTTTTTCTTTGTTTTTTTACAAAATCGCAAAACT
This sequence comes from Rhagoletis pomonella, assembly GCF_013731165.1. Lineage (NCBI taxonomy): Eukaryota > Metazoa > Arthropoda > Insecta > Diptera > Tephritidae > Rhagoletis > Rhagoletis pomonella. Next base: position 21,307 of record NW_023458577.1, read on the forward strand.
GCGAATTGTGGATCGCTCTTTTTGTCAAATTTTTTTAATATGATTTGGAGTAATTCTAGTTGTTTTTTTAGAGTTTGTTGAATTAATTCAATTTGTTTAAATTTTCTTCTACAACCCCAAGTATGAAAACTTGTGAACGTGGCATAAGTTACCATCGTTATATTTTTGTTAATATTGCTTTTAAATGAATTTTCAACGCAAATAACACATGAATTTTATGTTGAATTTACTTTATATTTTGACTTCAGCGTAAATTTAGTGTATTTTTTTTTGGAAATCTGTGATTAATTATGTTTCAACCAAATCGGACCATAAATAGACGTGTCAAAATATCTCAACCCTGGCGCCACCTAGCGAGACTATTTTACGCAAAAACTTTTCTGCTTATATAACCAGTATATACAGTGTGTTTCACAAAACAGATTGGCCTGTAAAATTTTTAAGAAAAAGTGTGTGAAAGTTTTCCCGCTTGATTTTGTTTACATATCTCAATACCTAGTGCGCGCTGTAGTTAATCTGCCGTCCACTCTCCATTGCTGTCTATAATAGCTTGACATCGTCTTGAGCAACTTTCGTTTAGTTTTCTAGCATAATCTGGAGACAGATCCCTCCAAATTTTTTTTAACGTCCTAGCAAGCTGTTTTGTTGTAGACATTCTCTTTCCCCGAATCTTCGATTTCATTAGAGCCCACACATTTTCAATTGGATTCGCATCCGGACTCTGCGAAGGCCAATGAAGTTGTTGTATGCATTTTTCTGCTTTCCAAGATGTGCATAGTCGACTCCGGTGTTTTGGATCATTGTCTTCCTGAAGGATCCAATCATTTGTATTCGGTCCATAAAGTTTTGCCGCCGACTTAGGCAAACATTTTTCATACAGTTTGATCATATATTTTGCGTCAAGGTTTTGTGAAAAGACAGCCAAACTACCGAATCCTTTTCCAGGAAAGCATCCGTAAACATGGACCTTAGCCGTTAGTTTAACAGATCGCTGAACAAATTTAGTGCCTGTACCAACCCAAGCTTTCCTCCAGTAATTCCAAATAACGAAAGATGATTCATCTGTAAATATTACTTTGCTCCAATCACGGTCTATATTTGCCTTCGCCCATACCAATCGTTTTTGAATATGCATTTCAGTCAAAAGGGGTTTTTGAAGTGTGCTCCGATTTCTGATGTCAGATTCTTGCAATCTCCGTCTGATTGTGGAAATGGAGACATTTATACCTTTTGACGAAAATCTTTGTTTCGCTTGCCTTAGGCTAAGGGTTGGAATTTTTTTAAATAAATGAGTAATGGCCCGATCGTCGTTTTTAAAGGTAGTTTTAGTTAAACCTGGTATATCAGCAACATTGCCTTCAACTTTGAATTGATGGTTCCACGTTCTAACAAAGTGGTTTGACTTTTTTATGTACTTTGCGGCCTCAGTTGTGCACATTTTCGGGCCTTTGGGATGACTTACCAGGAACACAGCTTCAAAACGCTTCTTATATATAGCACTCATTTCTTTAACAAGCAACCACTTCGAATTACAACACAAAATTGAAGTACTCCCTGAACTGCGTTATTAGAATTTGAATGTATTTTACAGTTTAATGCTTTGTTGGTTGAGTTATCATACGCAGCCTACTATGTTTGGGAAATTCGTTTTGTGAAACACACTGTATTTAAAAAAACTGACACAAAACTTGCTATGTAACATATGGGTGTTTCCATCGGAGGGTCTGCCGCGTAAAAAA
>NW_023458577.1:23145-29416 GCF_013731165.1 Rhagoletis pomonella
TCTGCTATTTATTTAGGTAAGTACATACATATGTACACTTGAGTGTCGGCAGCCTTCACTCCTATCGGCTGGAGTGAAAGGAAATAGGTAAATAGAACGAAGGGGAAACAAATGTTTATTTTGTTGCGGCCAGTACGCGACAACCCCACCCCTTCCTCCTTAAAAAGAAAGCTTGCTTTCTTTTGTGAAATACCTATCTCCTAATTGTCCCTATATGGTCTTAACTCCTTCACGTTCCATGTCCCTTTGTCTTTGCCTGACTCGTCTACCAGGACATAAGTCCATGGTGACACCTTCTTCTTCACTATAAAAGGTCCTATATATTTCGGCGCTAACTTCGCCGCATAGTAATTTGCTGCATCTGATAATACAAAATTTTTCCTCCAAACTAACTCTCCTGGCATATATTGCACATCTCTTATCCTAAGGTTATAATTTCTTGCTAACTTGGCACTGGCCTCCTCTATCCTCACTCTAACGCTAGACCTAATCCCTTCGAGTCTCTTTGCTCTTTCTTCACAATTAATACTCTCCTGCTCTCCTAATGACTCGATATATCTCCTACTGCCTTCCAACGCCATTTCCCTACCAAAATTTACAAAGTATGGCGTGGCTCCTAACACTTCATGCTGCGCTGTTCTAATACAGCATGCTACCTTTGCTAATTGCTGGTCCCAACTCCTTTGGTTATCCGCTACGTAAGCCCTAAGCGTTGTCTTAATTATCTGGTTTATCCTTTCGGCCGGATTAGCCTGCGGGTGATAGTGGGCGGTGTGCCGGATTTGGGTACCATACGCACCGCAGAGCCCCCGCAGTTCGCGACTCCTGAACTGGGGTCCATTGTCGCAGACCACCGACCGAGGGACAGCAAACAAAAGAAACACCTGATCCTCTAAGATTTTACAGACGCCCTTCGCCGTGGCAGTCCGTAAGGGAAACAACAGCGGAAACTTCGAAAAGTAATCCACGACCGCTAAAATATACTGGTAGCCCTGTGTCGACTTCACCATGGGCCCTACCAGATCAACACATATCATTTCCCATAGCTCGATTGCCTTGGACCTCTGAACAAACCCCCCAGCTGGCTGTGTGTTATCAGGCTTCACCTGTTGACAAATCTTACATTTTCGAACATATTTCGCGATATCCGCCTTCATCTGCGGCCAATACAAATTTTGTGCAACCCTAGCGAAAGTTTTCCGAATGCCCATGTGACCGGCCAACTGGTCATCATGACATTTACTCAGAATCTCAGCCCTCTCCTCTCGACCAACAACCTTTTTCCAATCCGAAGAATCACCGTAAATAGAGGGAAATTTGGACTTAACGAATTTGTAGAGGCAGCCGCCTTCTACTCTCCACGCTGGGTACGATAAGGGTCTCTTTTCTACAGACCGAATCATCTTCGACAACCAGGGGTTACTAGTGGAAACTTCAGCAACAGGCACACTACGGGACAACATATCTGGAACCACATGTTCCTTTCCCTTCCGGTGGACAATCTCAAAGTCATACTGCTGGAGCTTCAGCGCCCAACGCGCTAACCTACCACAAGGATCCTTCAAGTTGTTCAGCCAAACCAAGGAATAATGGTCAGTGACGACAGTAAACCTAGCGCCTTCAACATATGGACGCAATTTCACACACAAGACCGCTAAACACTCCTTCTCTGTCGTCGAATAATTTTTCTCATTTTTATTCAGGGACCTACTCAAATATGCTATAACCCTCTCACCGTCCTCAAATCTTTGGGTCAAAACTGCTCCTATACCGAAATCAGACGCGGTTGTCTGGATTGTGAAAGGCTTCTCAAAATCTGGACAGCTCAAAACGGGTGCTGTCACCAGGCGCTCCTTCGCCTCCCTAAAGCTCCGTTCACAATCTTCGTTCCACTCGAACTTTCGGTTTTTCTTTGTTAATTCGGTGAGAGGCCTAAGTAACTCAGCAAAGTCCTTAATAAATCTTCGGTACCAGGACACTGTACCTATAAATGACCTAACCTGTTTCACATTTTTGGGCCTTTCGATGTTAACCATCGCTTCAACCTTTTATGGGTCTACGTGTAGACCGTGCTTGTCTACCACGTAGCCTAAATACTTTAACTCTGGCCTACAAAAGTTGCACTTATCCCTATTCAACCTAAGGCCAGCTTTAGCTAACCTATCTAAAACTATCGGCAGAATCTCTAGATGTTTATTGAAGTTATTTGTAACGATAATGATGTCATCAAGGTAAACAAAGACATGGGGCTCTAATTCGGGACCTATAACTGAATGTATGAATCTTTGCCAAGTCGCGGGTGCGTTATGCAACCCGTATGGCATACGATTAAATTGGAATAGACCTCTTCCTGGTACTGTAAAAGCGGTAAAGGGTCTCGACTGCACCTCTACCGGGATTTGCCAATACGCGGACTTAATGTCCAGACTGGACAGAAACCTGGCGTCCCTTAGCTTATCTAAAGTCGCCGAAACATAAGGAAGGGGGTAGCTATCTCTCTCTGTACATTTATTTAAAACCCTATAGTCTACACAAAACCTATACGGCCCATCTTTCTTCCTAATCATGACTACGGGGGACGCCCAAGGACTATGCGACTTTTCAATTACTCCCTTATCGAGCATGTCTTTTAACTCCTCGTCTATACGCGACTGTATGACGGGAGACACCGGGTAATACCCCTGCTTCACAGGTTCGACTCCTGCTTTTACCCTAATCCGATGCTCAACAAGGTGGGTTCGACCTAACCCTTCTGGCATAGCCCTGAACGCCCGGGCAACAAATTCACCTAAAGCACTAGCCTCTCTATTGCCTAACTCGTAGTGATCGACTATCGCCGCCAAACAGTCCTGTTCCGGCCGAGAAAAGCTCCACCTCATTTTCATCAAATCCGGGATAATACCCGCCTTGGTCCAAAAATCGACCCCGAGGATAACGCTCTAAGGCAAACCAGGAACTACGAGGCACTCAACGAGGACTGACTTGCCCTCTACCTCAATTGGCAGCGAGACCGAACCTAATACCGATACATGCCCTTCATCCGCAAGGGTAACTTTCAAGGGAATATTCGATGAAGACCCCCTAACACCCCAAGATGAGAAAACTTCCCAACCTAACCGACCGATTACCGTTCTCGACGCACCAGAATCCAACAACGCCCTAAAAGTGTAACCAAAAATTCTCACATCCAAATACGGACGCTTATCGAAGCCGTCTGTGACAAGCGACTACGCCAACCGAATATCTGAATCACCGAACCCTACTTTAGCCAGCTGGGAGTTAGCAGGATTACTAACTCGCCCTACAAGACCACCTGACCTGCTGTCCCAGGGGTCTACCTCCCGTTTCCCGACTTTTTTTCCGACCTAACATTCGACTTCGAATTCGCCCTACTATTCGACTTCGACTCCGACCTAAACGGGTTGTGGTTCCGGCGACCACCTCCACCCGGACTACGCTGGGTACCCTGAGCACCATTCCGCTTCGCTGCACACACCGGGCAGTCCCGCTTCATGGCCCCAGGCCTACCACAGCCGAAGCACTTTATCCCCTTTCCACAATCAGCTGAAACATGACCAAACCGCTTGCAATTAAAACAACGGGTATTAGGCCCCGCCCTAAAGCCTTCGTGGTCCGTTGAATCTGCCACCGCTGCGACTTCCGAGCCCACCGAGGCATAAGCCAAGTCAGGCTCCAACAGACCCTTGGCCTTGTGACTTGGTGGAGGGACAAAAGCTTCAACCGACGACCTAACCGACTCTAATTTTCTACGACTAGTTCCGCAACCGATCCTGGCGAAACTAGTCCCAGCTGCGTTTGATAAGAGGGTAGTAGATTTGCCCTAATTATCCCTAGCATCCTACTCTCCGACAGGGGCTCATGTAACCGACCGAACATAATTTTCATCGCTGCCACGTAGACTCCGATGGACTCATTCGCTCCCTGAGTCCGCCGCCGTATCCCGTCCATCAGCAAGTCATCGTAGTTGGAGGGCAGAAACTCCAACTTCAACTCCCTAACCAGTTCCTTCCAACTACCTAGCGAGCGCCTAACTGACCTAAACCATAGAAGTGCCTTCCCCGAAAATAAATCAACCGCGCCGCGGGCTTCACTCAACTCCTCTACCCTTTCCAGAAAAGCGTGAACCGAAAGACCCGACTTCTCCCCACCGAAACGCACGTCCCACTTTGTGAGATTCTCCGGCTTCACGCTCCCAACCGGTTCAACCGACCCGCACGCCCGCTCTTCGGCCACCTCGCCTGGTGCCGCTGCCGATCGTACCGCCGAATCTCGTTCTCGGTCACTCATCCGCTCCGGCTCGTCCTCCTCGCCAACTGCCTTCTGCAAGTCAGCCAAGCAAAGCATCAACCTGCTCTTCAAACTCGACTGCTGCGTCATCTCCGCATCGTTGCTGGGTTTCGCGCGCCCTATCCTTGCTAAGCACCACTCTAGCTTAGCCATGGCTTTGGCCCCAGTCGACGGGTCGCGCCCTTCGCCAACTCGCTCATCAACGACTCGACCTCCTTCAACTTTTGGTCGACCGCGTCCCGATCCTCCTCGAAACTGAAGGTAGTCCTGGAAGAGGTTTACCGACCCTCTCCTCTCTACCAACCTTGACGCCCGCAAAGATTTCCGCATATTGTCGACCGATCCTACCGGGAGACCCCGAGCCTCCATCTCATACGACAACTCCTCTTGCTACAACCGATTAATCTCCATGTCGTATGAATCAAAAAAGACCCAAAATGTAACGAAAACCCCAAAATATTTAAAATAAAATCAAAAGCGCAGTAAAATAAATAATTATTCAAAATCCAAAAACGAAGAAAAAACAAATCAGACAGAATAAAAAAAATAAATAAATAACAAAACCCCAAGGATTCAAAGAAAAATAAAAGTGGTAATTGTCAAAAATCTAAAACTGATTAAAGAAAAAAAAATATACAAGCAAAATTTAACTTTACTGCCAGAATTACTCCGGAAAAATTAGTAAGTCAACCGCGAACAAAAAAGTTCCAAAAAACGATAAATCGAAACAGAATTATTGAATAAAAAATTTAAACCAAGAGGCGGACCGTAAAAACAGGAAACCGAAAATAAAATTGCCGAACCAAGAGACCGATTAATTAAAATAAATTTCAAAAGGTTCGAATAAAATCAAAATTTTCCAAAAAATAATTAACAAAACCGAAAAAAATACGACGACTTAACAGTTTAAGAACACGACCGAAAATCAAAACTCGCGACACAAAACTTTTAAAATCGTTTTATGCATAAAAACCAGTTATCGCTTACTACCGCCCAGTTCGCGACCACTTGGTACTCTAATGCCTTTACTTTACTGCTGGGTTGTAAGTTGCCCTATACTGGCACAACAAAATGACCCTATCACGCGCGACAACAGTAGAGCCTAACCACACAAAAAAACAAAACAAAAATAATACGTACTGCTAAATAAAACGGCACAAGCAAATGTAAAAACAACGACCAATATGTAAAAATAAATATACGTATGTACTATGTATATATGTATGCAATAGATCCCACGCAAAACAAAGGGGTGCGGCCAATGTACGTATGTATGTAAATATGTTTACCACTAGGGTGGTCTTTCTTTTAACTTTAGGTATTTCTTAATTTAATTTTTATTAAAATGCAACCAATAGCGTACTTTTTTATCCCATGTGAACAAAAGGCTAAAATCGAAGCAAACGGCTCGCCACCACACAGAATATTAATTTGAAGCGCTTTTTTTCCAATATTAACTTTAGCTTCGTTTCTTTTTCCGCGCCCTAATCACTTAACACTACACTTATCTGTTCGTGCTCCAAATATTCCGCCGACACACAATCCAAAAACAATGCTCCGTATAGCCCGACAACGCTTGCCCTCCGATACCACCGTATATGTATATGTATGTACGTATCGAGAGGAAAATAAGTTCCTCACGTATACTCCAACCGTCCGTTACCACGCCGCCCCGAACCGCCAAGGAAAAAAAATCCTCCTTGTGTTCCTGCTGCCAAAAAAAAAAAAAATTAAAAAGGAAAACAAAAGATTAATATTCAAAATACCAAACCAAACTTAATACCACAAATACAAAATGCGACCCAGCCTAATGTACACTATATTTGAACGCTACTAAACAAAATAGAGAGGCCCCACGTTGGGCGCCAATTTGTCACCTTACCTTTTGTTTACAAAGCCGACCTACCTAATGTCCAAAATAAATGCACTTACCGTGCGCAACAACAATGCGCCGGGCCAAACT
>NW_023458577.1:29516-34688 GCF_013731165.1 Rhagoletis pomonella
CGTATTTTGAAATTTTGTCGTCTTTTGTTGTGGATTATGTCAATATTATTTGTGGTGACTTCAATGTAAACCTGCTTTCCCGTGAGTCAGTTGGTTTCATTGATGCTGTAGCAGGTGTTGGACTCTCTATTGTCAATACTACGATACCAACTCGGTATGAGTGTAATGCTAACCCCAGCTTACTTGATTATTTTATTGTCTCTGACCAATCTTTAGTTTTAAAATTTGATCAGCTGTATTTCGTTTCTGATCATGACCTTATACTTTGTGCTCTTGATATTGCCTTTGACTGTCCCAAGAAAACTAGTACTTTTTCGTTTAGGGATTATAAATCCTTGAAAACTGACTATCTGTTCTCACATCTTTCATGCATTAATTGGTGCGATTGTTGGAAGCTTTTTACTGTGAATGACAAACTTAGCTTCCGCAATAACGTTTTGCTAGATGCGTTTAATTGTTTTGTCCCTCGCCGTGAGTGTAAGAGCAAATTGTCTTGTCCTTGGTTCAATGTTAAGGTGGAGTCAGCTATTAAAAGGAAAAATATATTACACTCTGTTTGGAAAAGATATCCCTCCCAATCTAACTGGGAAGTCTTTAAGAGTGCACGCAATAATTCCACTAAGATTATCAGGAAGGAAAAGCTGAAATACTTCGCTTCAAAACTGGATCCTGTCCTTCCTCCCACAGTTTTGTGGCGTTATATTAAAAATGTACGTATTCATACTCGTAACGCCTCTGAATGTAAATTAAACGTTGATGTGCTAAATAGCGCTTCCTTAAATCCCCACTGTTAAGTGCTACTCCTACTTCTCTTTTGACCATGACGAGTTCCAGGTATATAGGCACAGAATTTGAATTTGTAGCAGTTAGTGAATATGACGTAATAAGATACGTGCTAGATATAAAGTCGGAAGCGACAGGAGAGGACGGTCTCCCAATAAAGTTCATTAAGATTGCCCTACCTTACGTTATTGGCACTCTTACGCACATTATCAACCATAACATTACGACCTCTTGTTTTCCGAATGAGTGGAAGATTGCATCTGTAAGGCCGGTGGCGAAAAAATCATCCGCTAGTGCACCAAATGATTTCCGGCCTATTAGTATTTTACCTTCACTTTCAAAGGTTTTTGAAGCGTTGTTGGCAGAACAAATAAATGAGCATGTTCATAAACACAGTCTAATTTCCAACTTACAATCTGGATTTAGGAAAGGACATAGCTGTTCAACGGCAATGCTTAAAATCATTGATGATATACGATTGTCATATGACAAAAATCAATTAACACTACTTTGCCTACTTGACTTCTCAAAAGCATTTGACTCTGTTAAACACGACATATTGTGTACTAAACTTAAAGAGTATTTCGAATTTGGAAAGGATTCCTTGAAGCTTATGGGGAGCTACCTATCTGACAGATCCCAGTGTATACGAATCGGTACAAATATCTTTAAACTTGAGCCGGTTTCCTCGGGGGTTCCTCAAGGTTCAGTCCTTGGTCCTCTTCTATTCAGTTTGTTCATAAAGGATGTTTTTCTTACATGTAAATTTGCAAATATTCATGCCTATGCAGATGATATTCAGATATATCTACCTAATAACTTTGGAAATATTGATGTATTAGTAAGCCAACTTAATTGTGACCTGGCTGCCATTGAGCAATGGTCTAAGGATAATAATCTTCTCCTGAACTCTAGTAAGTCATACGTATTACCAATTGCAAAGAAGAAGCTTAATACTACTGCCATACCTCATTTAGTTATTGGTAATAAACCATTACAATTTGCAAGTAAAATCACTAATTTGGGCTTTATAATTAACTCGTCTTTGACCTGCACTGATCATATAAATTCGGTAGTTAGTAAAGTTTATGGTACTCTCAGAAATCTACTATGCGTAGGCTTGCACTTCAATTGATAATACTATTAATGACCTATTCTGGGCTGGTTTAAAATAAATTAGACTCTGTTTCAGCTCATAAGTTATCTGTACTATCCAATCATGTCACTCGGTACGTTTACGGCCTAAGAAAATTTGACATTTCGAAGTGGAGAACGAGTTTGCTGGAATGTGAAATACATGATTACCAAACGGCCCGGAGCTGTATATTTCTTTACCGGCTAATCACTACAAAGTCGCCTTCTTATCTTTATGACAAGCTGATATTCCCAAAATCTGAGCGCGCCAGAGATCTTATTTTACCCGATTTCAATTTCGCAACATCGACTAGACTGTTTTTCATAAATACTATCAGAAGTTGGAACTTCATTCCGACTGCAGTAAGAGGACTAGTTAAATAAAAGCAACTATAAAACTCTCATATATTCACACTTCTCTAATAACCCAAGCAAGCCATCAGATTTAAATTAGTATAGTTTAGAATCAAGAATTATTCACTATATGTGACCTGGTCTACGAAAAGGGAGCTTACGTGCGAAAACTAGTTTTCTGTGAAAAAGCTGTTAAAAGTAAGCAACTCGTTTCGTTTACTCGTTTTTACTCTTCTTTCTCTACATTTTTAGTACACTTCTAAGCAAGTTAGGATTTTCTGCTTTTCACCACGTGAAAAAGCATCTCATCTTCCATCCGAATCAACCAAAAAGTGAAAATTGATTTTTTGACACCTAAGCCCCCTTTCCGTAGACCAGGTCACATATATTATTTACTTATTTATTTATTTATTTTGTTTTGTCCTGTGTAATCTTTAATGTATTCTATGTCCTCTTCATGCGTACCAAATTTTGTTGTACTAAAAAAGAACACAATTTTTATTGTACTAATGTAACTCTTTGTTGATAAATAAATTCAAATTCAAATTCAAATTCAAATTCTATGGTGATCTTTTGGAGTTTTTCTTTGGATTTCTATGAATCTTTTATGTTATAATCCTCGGATATAATGTTCTTTAAAATACTACGAATGAATTTTGATAACTTGTAGCAAGGTACATTTGTGGAAGATGATGTCGGTCTGAGAAGTGTATTTGGCTTGTGAATTTTTGGGAGACCATATAGTCTAGGTGGATTTGCAGCCGCACACGTCAACTGTAACTTTGGTTTAACATTGAAGTTCTTTTGCTTGTAAAGGTCGTTAATAATGGCATTGTTTTTTCTTAATAATTGTTGTGTTGGATCATTCGTTATAGTTTTGCACGTTTTCCTGTCGCTCAATAATTCACCCAATTTTGATATGTAATCCTCTTTATACATCATGACCGTTTTACTGCCTTTGTCTGCGTTCGTTATTATTATTTGGTCTTTGTATTGGTTTATGAATTTTCTGGTGTCTGTATATGTTTTCAATGAAAAAATTTATTTTGTGTTGTTGTTGATTTTCTTGGAAAACGTATTGATTAAGGCTGCGATATTGCTTCTTACCATATCTTTTTCTCTGTCGTCTTCGATCTCTTGTATACCATGTTCCAAATCTGCAATAACTTCGATAGGTGAAAACGTCTTTCTTGAAACAGGCAGGGCAAATTTATTGCCAAGAGAGAGTAGCAAACGATATTCCTGTGGCATGGGAATTTCAGTTTTGCTTATGAACCATTCTTCATTATACCTAATGCCAAATTTTGTCACATTCTTTGAAATATGATTCTGGAGTTTTTTATAATGAGTTTGTTGTGTGTCTATTGCGATTTTATTTGAGAATTGTTTTTGGCTTTCAATTATTTTCTAAATTCTATTTCTTGAAGTTTGTTTTTTAGTGTGTCGTGAATGTGTTTCATAGTTGTTGTTATAATTTTAATATTTATGTTGGCTTCTTTAATTTCAGGGTTGAGGATTTTTAAAAGAAATATTTGTTCTAATTTTTTCAATTCCCGACGAGTGGTGTCAAGTTTGAAACCGTGTATGAGTAGAATAATTGAAAATGGGAAAATAAGATACGCTTACAAACCCAATAATACAACACATAGAATCTTCACAAAAACAAAAGACCAAGTTCAGAAGGAACAACAAAGCAATGTAGTGTATCAAATATATTGCAAAGGCAAAGGAGCTGTAATAAATGCTAAATTGGCACTACGAAAAGAGCGCTAAGCACAAGAATTCAAAAGCACGAAATGGACGCAAAAAACAAAAAGATGACAACAGCATTGGCTCAACACCTGACTAACAACGAACACACAGCTGACTTCGCGAATACGATGATCTTAGATGTTGAAAGAAGAGAAAGAAGACGAATGACATTGAAAAGTGTCCGCATACAGCAGCAGCTTAACAATACAATGAATTTTAAAGAAGACGTGGACAGCACAAACAGCGCTTACACAACAATTGATGTGTGTTTCTGTATAAATTCTTTCCTGTGATATAAATGTTATTATTATTAAATGTGAGTTAGATGTTAAATGTAAGATTCAAAATACACTGGATCGCAAATTTTACTATGCCACTATGCATTCCATTTCTATGTAGAATTGCGCGATGATTCCGAAAACCGAGTTAATTTTTTTTATGGATACGTTTTTGAGATATTTGCAATTTACCGTTATTCAGCTTAAAACAAAAAGTGGTTCCACTTAATAACGTATGCCTTACAAACCAATTTAATAATCTTAAAAGGAGATGCGTCAAATCAAAGCCAATAAAATTCTCCACAAACCATGTGTACACCACTTTCCGATAGGACGAATAGTTTCTGCCAAATTAATTAATCATTCCAGTTTTTTTATTTATTTATGAAAGGATGAAAAAAAATCTTAGTTTAACAGAGGAAAAAATTTAAAAAATAACAGATTCTGTGCCAAATTTTCGCATTTGTACTAAAGCCTGTTCTGTTACAAAAAAAAAAAAGTTACTGATGAAGAAAATCGATGGATAAATATGAAATAATGTGGTTGAATGAAAATGCGCCAACATTTTTTGTATGAAATATGAGCAGAAAAGCGTGATACTCAAGTGTACGTGGCGTATGAGTAACTTTCTTTCCTGCTCATTTTTCATACAAAAAATCTTTGCGTATTTTTATTCGACCACTCATTATTTCATATTTATCAATCGATTTTCTTCATCAGTAACTTGATTTTTTTTTTTTGTAACGGAACAGGCTTTAGTACAAATGCAAAAATTTGGCACAGAACCTGTTATATTTTTAAATTTTTCTTCTGTTAAAGTTTCATATTTTTTATTTTCATTAAAAAATAAAAAGAGCTGGAATGATTAATT
>NW_023458577.1:34788-37673 GCF_013731165.1 Rhagoletis pomonella
TATTTTTTATTTTCATTAAAAAATAAAAAGAGCTGGAATGATTAATTAATTTTTCAGAAACTATAAGCTCTATCGGAAAGTGATGTATATACGGTTTATGGAGATTTTCATTTGCCGTACATTATATTAAGACTAGCAGACCCGGCGAACTTCGTCCCGCCCAAAATTAGATTTTTAATTTAAACATTTTGGTCCAACATTTTCTCCAACAATCCAATTTACGATTGATACTGGCACACTCATCGGCCAAAACTATGGTTTTGGTGGTCGTTTGCCGCCTTAAATAACCGAACGAAAGTGTTATGTCCCTGAAAAGTTCCCTGGTGGCAACAATGATCCGGATCTATAGTGAATGTGCCCTAGAAACTTTATCTAATAGTTGGTGGCAATTTGAAAATGGATGCGTTTCCTTGTTCTAAAGAAATCAATATACATACAAAGACTGAGATGAAAAACCTTAAAAGCAAGTTTCACAAATGTAATTTAAGTGAAAAATGATTTTTTCTGTCAGGTTCCATATTAAATTCAAGTGAAAAATTAAAATTTCATTAAATTGCTTTCATGAAACTGGCTTTTAAGGTATTTCGACAGGTGGTGATTTGAGATTTATTACTGCACAACTCAACCCTGGTATCTCCGAATGAAGCTTTAACGCATAATAATATTGGCAAATCACATCCATTGGGCCAATCGTAACACACGAGAGTTCGATATACTCCATGGTGCAATAGGTCGATTTAGTCTGACATTCACGGCACCTTTTCTCACTTGTCGATTTTTAGTAATAACTCGACCTCAGCACCACCTGGTAGCTCATTTTTGCAATTGGACCACCTTTACCGTTTCCAATACATGTTTTGAATATTCGCTAAATCTGGTCATAAAAAAGATTTTTAGTAATAAGTGCCAACTGGCGGATTAAATTGCGAAGCTAAACTATCCAGAGACCTACTCAAACCCACACACAAAACTTTGTTAAAATCCCTTAGGCATTTAGGATTTCACTCACAAATATACCTAAGTACAGAAGAATTATATACAAATTCATAGATAAGTAAAAGTCAGTGGGTTTGTACTATGCCAAGTCCTCTTTCAAAGAGCCTATTGTTCTCAATGAGTATGGGATTGACTTCATATATCTCCATACGAAGTGTTCCAGTACTGTACCATGAACACTTCCAGCAATATGCAGTGTGCAATGCGGCTTGTGTGGTAGGTGCCACGAATCCTTTTCCAATAGCTCCATATTTTCCCGCATGACTACGCGATTAATTTCATATATCTCCACACAAAGTTCCAGTATTCTACCAAGAACAATTCTAGAGATATGCAATAAGAAAAATTCGACTTGTATGGGAGGTGCCACGCCCGTATAAAGTTCCAGGACTCTACCATGACCACTTCCAGAGATACTTATTATGAAAAATTCGGCTTGTATGGAAGGTGCCACGCCCCGTTTTCAAATAGTCCGAATTTTTCTTCATGAGCAAGCGATTGATTACATATATCTCCATACCAAGGTCCAGTACTTTACCATGAATATTTCCAGAGATATACAGTATGAAAAATTCGGTTTGTATAGGAGGTGCCACGCCCCTTTTCCAATAACTCTAATTTTTCTCCATAAGTATGTGATCGATTTCATATATTTCCGTACCAAGTTCAAAAATTTTACCATGAACGCATCCAGAAATATGCAGTATGAAATATCCGGGTTCTATGGGAGGTCCCACACCGTCCTTTCCAATAGCTCCAATTTTTCTCCAAGAGCATGGAATTGATTTCATATATCTCCATACCCAGTTCCAGTACTCTACTATAAATACTTCCAGAGATATGCAGTATGAAAAATTCGGTTTGAAAGGGTGGTGCCACGCTCCCTTTTCCAATAGGTCCAATTTTTCTCCAAGAGTATGGGATCGATCCCATATGCGCCAATACCAAGTTCCAGTACTCTACCATGAACACTTCCAGAGGTATGCGGTATGAAAAGTTAGGTTTGTATGGGAGGTGCCACGTCCCCTTTCCAATAGCTCCAATTTTTATCCAAGAGTATGCGATCGATTTCATATGCATACGTCAATACCAAGTTCCAGTACTCTACCATGAATACCTCCAGAGGTTTGCAGTATGAAAAATTCGATTTGTATGGGAGGTTCCACGCCCCTTTTATATATCGAGATTTTTGTTAGCCGAAAACCATCCTTTCAACGTCTGCAGCAGGTGTCAGATATTTCAAAAAAAAATATCGGTTCAGCCGTGCTCGAGCTGTGCGATATACATAGATGTATAAGAGTTGCTACTTTTAATATTGCGCTCACTTACGTAAAAAAAACATAGCAGCAGGGTTTTTATGCGTAATTATATACAATACAAAAAAAAATCGGTGCTGTTTTTCCATTGGAATTATAATATCTATTACATTTTAAGACGTCCAGCCAAAATATTTCGGAAAAATATTAAGATTTAAGCGAGCTGGACCGATTTGAAAATACTTCCAAAAATGGAGTTCTTATGAATAAAAATAGTTTTTTAAAGATATTTAAAAAAAATCTCCTCAACTGACAAAACGGTTTAAGCTTAAAAAATTTACATAAAAATATTAAAAAAATAAAAAAATTGTTGAACGGAATCATAATGAGATTTTTGATGCTTTTTTAACTTTTTTCAAAGATTGGTATAAGAAAAACTAAAATAACTGAACCTAAACTCTTCCGATTTAGACTTGTGAGGTATCATTGGTTGTCGCGTACTGGCCGCAACAAAATAAACATTTGTTTCCCCTTCGTTCTATTTACCTATTTCCTTTCACTCCAGCCGATAGGAGTGAAGGCTGCTGACACTCAAGTGTACATATGTATGTACTTACCTAAATAAATAGCAGA
>NW_023458577.1:37773-52908 GCF_013731165.1 Rhagoletis pomonella
AATTCCTATGTAGAGTTGCTCGGTGATTCCGAAAATCGAGTTAATTTTTTTTCTATTGATACGTTTTCGAGATATTTTCAATTTGCCGTTATTCAGCTTAAAGAAAAAACTGGACCCTTTTAATCACGTATATCTTACGAACGAATTTAACAATCTATACTAATATATATTTTAAAAGCCGTTTTTTTTCTGTTCGCAAAGCTCGAGATCAGCTCTACCGATTTTTATGAAATATTGGTTATAGGTTCTGGATGGGCTTCTCATCGTCTTAGACAAAAAAAAGTTTAGATACTTCCTAAAAATGGAACTGCAGGACTTTAAATATCCTATAGAAGCTAACATACACGCCCACATAAAAGCGCTGCTCACCTGCAAATCACAAATGAGAGCGCCCTCTGCTGTTAACTCGTACGAAATACAGCGCAAAGCAAGGGTTATGTATACATATACATTAGGCTGGGTCGATTTTGTATGGGGGAAAATAAAATGCATTTGACCGTATTGTAATAGTAATATTATGATGTCTTATGTCTAATCCAATTGTTATTGGCCTCGAAAGATTAATTCAAAACGTATCTTTAGCCCGCGCAATTGAATCAAAATGTATGAATTTTGAAAATGAAACTTTGGCTAGTAATATCTATGGAATGCGTCAATTGTTATAAACAGGACGATATATCAAATTAAGGGCTATTAAATTTAGTACCTCACGTTCATTTGTCATTTTTCAACAAGACTCCAAGTTTTTAAGATACTTAGATAAAACTTACAAAAACTATAATTTTCCCTTATGAATTTTCATTTCTTCATTACTTCAGCAACCAAGTGAAAAATACAAAAAAGTGAGACGCGATTTATTTCAAAAGTTTTAATGTTTTCGGATGTTTATATAATATTAAAAGGACCATGGGCTTGGTCACGCCGATTTGGTCAGTTTTCAAGATCGTGGTGAATGAAGTCAAACATTTATTGTCAATGTTTAGGAATCGTTAGTAGTTTCAAGCATATAAGTATTTACAAACATTAACATAATACAATTAGGGTGAGAAACGCCCACTTTAAGTCCATTTATGTTGTCTTGAAAACTGGTGCGGAATGGTTTCATTAGTCACCGAAGAAGCACATTTTTCGCGGTTTCTAAATTTGCCGTTATTTAGTGGGGGAGGTGCAATAGGTGTTTAGATATACAAAAATATTTTAGTTAACTCCATTATGTGAGAAAGTGACTGTAGATAAATGCAATAGTCTTTAACATATCCTGGGAAATCCTTTTGAGGACTCTCCAATTGGACAATATTGCTTTGCATTCAGCTTGAACGAAAAAAGTCTCTCCCTGGCACACTTTTCTGCAATCCGGTTCTTTCATTTAAAGGTTATTTATACAATTGAAGAGACATTTTTTTAGAAAAAAACTTGAGATCCGCTTAAGTTTTTCGATTTAACTTTGGTAAATGTTACTCGATCGGTACGTAATAATTACCAAATTGAAGGCGAGCCTTACTGTTACTGATTTATGATAATAATGTGATGAAAATCATTCAGATTATAAACAAATTATTTTAAAATAAAAATGTAAAAAAAAAATGTTTCTTATTTTTCTAAATTTGGAATTTTTCTATTGTATGCATAAACATATGTAAACTAATTAGTGTTTCTAGAAGTTGTGCCTGTTCAGTGTTTTCATACTCATTTGAATAAACAAAATTTTTCCACGATGGAAAATAATGGCTTTTCTATTAGAGCTACCGAAATTGTTTCTAAATTTGCAAAATTTCGCAAACTATAGCTAATATTAAAAAAAGGATTAGAATATTTGGAACCAGCGACCTAAATGCACGCCAGCAATATTAATGATGTTCTTTACATCGTTCGACTATAGGCCAGTGCAATTATCAAGAGAACAATTAAAATTTTATTGAAAACAGATACCTTTGAGATTAAACATAAGCTAAAGGGCTGCCAGAAATGATATTTGACTTTATCTTTTGCGTTAACGGATTCATTATCTAAAAATATGCGCAAACCTTTTGCTGAGCCCAGAATTTTTAACAAGAATTGGTCTTATTCGACTAGTGTGCTGTGGGTCACTTGGCGTTCGATGCGCGGGCTCTTACAATTAAAATAAAAGACTAATATTTTGCAGGCTTCTTGTTCACTTCATGATACAATATATTTTCACTATTATCAAGGGATTTGAGAAAAATTAGATTTTCGACCCGCCCTAATATACATACATACGTGTTAATGTTAATGTAGGTAATTATGTATGTAGAGTCGTTTATGTTGCTGTTAGCACTTACATTTGTGTATGAATATTTATGTACATTAGACTGCATCACAAAAAAAAGTTGCGGTTTTCCGCTGGGATTACGAAACCTATTATTTTTAAGACGTCCACCCAAATATTTCGGAAAAATATTAAGATTTAAGCGAGCTGGACCGATTTGAAAATACCTCCAATAATGGAGTTTTTTATGGATAAAAATAGTTTCCTAAAGAACTTTTTGAAAAAAGTCCCCTCAGATGACAAAACAGATTAGGCTAAAAAAAACTGCATAAAACATCTGAGAATCTTCAACGGAATCGTAATAATGAGATTTTTAATGGTATTTTTTTTTTACTTTTTTCAAAGAATGATTTACGAAAAACTTTAATAACTGGGCCAAAACTATTCTGATTTCGACTTATGGGATCTCGGTAGAAAGGTATTTTCCCACTATTTTTATTAATGTGCAAAACAAAGTCATTTGTGTCCTAATTTTTTTTTTCAAATACCAGCACATCTTAATTTAACTTTGAATGATGTTCGTTCATCCTCCCTTTCTCTTTCATCCTTTGAATAAGCTCATTAGCAAAGAAATAAAAAGGGTGAGAAAATACCTTGTAACCTTACCTTTTGTTTACAAAAGCCGACCTACCTAATGTCTCAAATAAATGCACTTAGCGTGCGCAACAACAATGCGCCGGGCCAAACTAGGTAAACAAATATACGCACAAAAGGGAGATGACAAAAAAACCAAGCAACCGGCTGGCTCAGTGGAGACGGCGGGGTTGCTGGCAGGGGGAACAACAAGACAGTATACAGACTAATCAAACTAAATAAAATTCACTAGTTATCACACACAATAAATATGAAGCTACCAACACTAGGGTGGGTCGAAAACAAGACAACAAGATTTACGACCAAGGAATCGAAACAAACCAAAACCTTGTTTTTGGGGCGCACCTGAGGTGAGATCCAACCAAAAGGTTAGGAACCCACTCGCACTACCGCCCGTACTGCCGGGGATATCTTTGACCCGCCTGTATGACTGGGCTCAGGGTGCAGAATGCTAAACAGGATCGGAAAGGGAAACACAATAAGAGGAAGCCTGCCGACAACAATAACGCCTGAACACAGACACAACAAAAGAAGACGATACTTATAGGCGGTCGGTGGGCCTTCCGACCGCAAGGGTGCTCCTCGGGAATTTGGCTCCCAAATCCGGTGCCGACTTCACCACGCCTCGACTGGCGCTGCTCCTCGAAACTAATTGCTACTGCAACCTAAGTGCCTCGCCTGGCACTTCCCGAACTTTTATTAAAGGATGCTTTCCATTTCCAGACAACCGGTCAGGTACGAGCATGATTTTTAATTTCGACCAAACTCAAATACATTGTTTGTTGGTCCAAATAATGAGACACGTATTTTTTCTTTTGGCTCGGAAAACTTTTTCGGCCGAATTAAACGCGATTTTGTTTTTCAGGCAAAAATCGATTATTCGAATTGACAGTGAGAATGTTTTTTTAAAATGCCCATAACTTTATCAAAATTTAATAGATTCCAACAATGTTTTTACTCAAATGTCAGTAATTCCTGTCACTTCTAGATAGAATGATATAATTATTGATTTTCATTATTTAAAATTTTTTATTTAACAACAAACAAAAAGTGCATATTTTTTTTTAATTTAATTTCTCAAAAAGTGTATATTTTTTCTCTCAAACTTTTTTACCGGGAAAGAGACACTGAACTACAGTCAACCCAAATCTCTAATAGCGAAGATTTTTTTCTGAGTTATGATTTTTTATAGAAAATATACGTTTTTGTGGTACATACTACAATATTCTTATATTGTTAAACTAAATGGAACATATGTATGTAATATATCAGCAAAAAGTACAGCCGTGATCATTTTGTGTGTATCAAATAGATATTAGAACACACTTTCCACCATACAGTTTCGAAATACAAAATCACATTTTCCCGCTTTTTATAATCGACATTTGAGTATAAACATTGTTGGAATCTATTAAATTTTGACAAAGTTATGGGCATTTTAAAAAAACATTCTTACTGTCAATTCGAATAATCAATTTTTGCCTGAAAAACAAAATCGCGTTTAATTCGGCCGAAAAATTTTTCCGAGTCAAAAGAAAAAATACGTGCCTCATTATTTGGACCAACAAACAATGTATTTGAGTTTGGTCGAAATTAAAAATCATGCTCGTACCTGGCCGGTTGTCTGGAAATGGAAAGCATCAAAGATAAAGCACTTCGCACTACACAAATTTATCTAATTTCACTGGGCTACTATGTATAAAAGCACTCGCGCTCGCAATAAGGATGTTGCCTTTCTAAAAGCTCGCTTAGAACTGCCCCGGCACGCAGTCGAGAGCCAGGCCGCAACCTACGCACCGGTACGCAAACCGTTGGAGTGTCAGCGCCGGTGTTGTTGGTGCCCTATCAATTGGCGCAGGCCCGATCATTCTAGACGGGAATTGGGCGCTTTAGCGGTCGCCACCACGGCGCACACAAAGAACACCATGGACTTGCCATTGCCATCATACGGCGGACAACAAAAGTGCCGAAATAGGTGAGAGCAAAAGCGACACCCCTACTACGGCCTTTCGCGTCATCTCGCATTCCTACATTCTTACCCTCGATCGGCACCGTTTTGGGGCGGAGTGCCCTAATGGAGACTTTTCCCCTTTGCGGTGGCGCTCCACCGACAAACAACTATTTCGCTCAACTTGAGCTTATTCTGCTATTTATTTAGGTAAGTACATACATATGTACACTTGAGTGTCGGCAGCCTTCACTCCTATCGGCTGGAGTGAAAGGAAAAAGGTAAATAGAACGAAGGGGAAACAAATGTTTATTTTGTTGCGGCCAGTACGCGACAACCCCACCCCTTCCTCCTTAAAAAGAAAGCTTGCTTTCTTTTGCGAAATACCTATCTCCTAATTTTCCCTATATGGTTTTAACTCCTTCACGTTCCATGTTCTTTTATCTTTGCCTGACTCGTCTACCAGGACATAAGTCCATGGTGACGCCTTCTTCTTCACTATAAAAGGTCCTATATATTTCGGCGCTAACTTCGCCGCGTAGTAATTTGCTGCATCTGATAATACAAAATTTTTCCTCCAAACTAACTCTCCTGGCATATATTGCACATCTCTTCTCCTAAGGTTATAATTTCTTGCTAACTTGGCACTGGCCTCCTCTAACCTCACTCTAACGCTAGACCTAATCTCTTCGAGTCTCTTTGCTCTTTCTTCACAATTAATACTCTCCTGCTCTACAAATGACTCCATATATCTCCTACTGCCTTCCAGCGCCATTTCCCTACCATAATTTACAAAGTATGGCGTGGTTCCTAACACTTCATGCTGCACTGCTCTAATACAGCACGCTACCTTTGCTAATTGTTGGTCCCAACTCCTTTGGTTATCCGCTACGTAAGCCCTAAGCCTTGTCTTAATTATCTGGTTTATCCTTTTCGGCCTGAACTGGGATCCATTGTCGCAGACCACCGACCGAGGGACACCAAACAAAAGAAACACCTGATCCTCTAAGATTTTACAGACGACCTTCGCCGTGGCAGTCCGTAAGGGAAACAACAGCGGGAACTTCGAAAAGTAATCCACGACCGTTAAAATGTACTGGTAGCCCTGTGTCGACTTCACCATGAGCCCTACCAGATCAACACATATCATTTCCCAAGGCTCGATTGCCTTGGACCTCTCAACAAACCCCCCAGCTGGCTGTGTGTTATCAGGCTTCACTTGTTGGCAAATCTTACATTTTCGAACATATTTCGCAATATCCGCCTTCATCTGCGGCCAATAAAAATTTTGTGCAACCCTAGCGAAAGTTTTCCGAATGCCCATGTGACCGGCTAACTGGTCATCATGATATTTACTCAGAATCTCAGCCCTCTCCTCTCGACCAATAACCTTTTTCCAATCCAAAGTATCACCGTAAATAGAGGGGAATGCGGACTTAACGAATTTGTAGAGGCAGCCGCCTTCTACTCCACGCTGGGTACGATAACGGTCTCTTTTCTACAGACCGAATCATCTTCGACAACCAGGGGTTACTAGTGGAAACTTCAGCAACAGGTACACTACGGGACAACATATCTGGAACCACATGTTCCTTTCCCTTCTGGTGGACAATCTCAAAGTCATACTGCTGGAGCTTCAGCGCCCAACGCGCTAACCTACCACACGGATCCTTCAAGTTGTTCAGCCAAACTAAGGAATAATGGTCAGTGACGACAGTAAACCTAGCGCCTTCAACATATGGACGCAATTTCACACACAAGACCGCTAAACACTCCTTCTCTGTCGTCGAATAATTTTTCACATTTTTATTCAGGGACCTACTGAAATATGCTATAACCCTCTCACCGTCCTCAAATCTTTGGGTCAAAACTGCTCCTATACCGAAATCAGACGCGGTAGTCTGGATTGTGAAAGGCTTCTTAAAATCTGGACAGCTCAAAACGGGTGCTGTCACCAGCCGCTCCTTCGCTTCCCTAAAGCTCCGTTCCACTCGAACTTTCGGTTTTTCTTTGTTAATTCGGTGAGAGGCCTAACTAACTCAGCAAAGTCCTTAATAAATCTTCGGTACCAGGACACTGTACCTATAAATGACCTAACCTGTTTCACATTTTTGGGTCTTTCGATGTTAACCATCGCTTCAACCTTTTCTGGGTCTACGTGTAGACCGTGCTTGTCTACCACGTAGCCTAAATACTTTAACTCTGGCCTACAAAAGTGGCACTTATCCCTATTCAACCTAAGGCCCGCTTTAGCTAACCTATCTAAAACTATCTGCAGAATCTCTAGATGTTTATTGAAGTTATTTGTAACGATAATGATGTCATCAAGGTAAACAAAGACATGGGGCTGTAATTCGGGATCTATAACTGAATCTATGAATCTTTGCCAAGTCGCGGGTGCGTTATGCAACCCGTATAGCATACGATTAAATTGGAATAGACCTCTTCCTGGTACTGTAAAAGCGGTAAAGGGTCTCGACTGCACCTCTACCGGGATTTGCCAATACGCGGACTTAATGTCCACTTAATGACTGGACAGGAACCTGGCGTCCCTTAGCTTATCTAAAGTCCCCGAAACATAAGGAAGGGGGTAGCTATCTCCCTCTGTACATTTATTTAAAGCCCTATAGTCTACACAAAACCTATAACACCCATCTTTCTTCCTAATCACGACTACGGGGGACGCCCAAGGACTATGCGACTTTTCAATTACTCCCTTATCGAGCATGTCTTTTAACTCCTCGTCTATACGCGACTGTATGACGGGAGACACCGGGTAATACCTCTGCTTCACAGGTTCGACTCCTGCTTTTACCCTAATCCGATGCTCAACAAGGTGGGTTCGACCTAACCCTTCTGGCATAGCCCTGAACGCCCGGGCAACTAATTCACCTAAAGCACTAGCCTCTCTATTGCCTAACTCGGAGTTATCGACTATCGCCGCCAAACAGTCCTGTTCCGGCCGAGAAAAGCTCCACCTCATTTTCATCAAATCCGGGAT
Organism: Rhagoletis pomonella; assembly: GCF_013731165.1. Taxonomy (NCBI): domain Eukaryota; kingdom Metazoa; phylum Arthropoda; class Insecta; order Diptera; family Tephritidae; genus Rhagoletis; species Rhagoletis pomonella. The sequence continues at coordinate 45,604 of NW_023458577.1, forward strand.
AATGCCCACCTTGGTCCAAAAATCGACCCCAAGGATAACGCTCTGAGGCAAACCAGGAACTACGAGGCACTCAACGAGGACTGACTTGCCCTCTACCTCAATTGGCATCGAGACCGAACCTAATACCGATACATGTCCTCCATCCGCAAGGGTAACTTTCAAGGGAGTATTCGATGAAGACCCCTTAACGCCCCAAGATGAGAAAACTTCCCAACATAACCGACCGATTACCGTTCTCGACGCACCAGAATCCAACAACGCCCTAAAAGTGTAACCAAAAATTCTCACATACAAATACGGACACTTATCGAAGCCGTCTGAGACAAGCGAATGCGCCAACCGAATATCTGAATCACCGAACCCTACTTTAGCCAGCTGGGAGTTAGCAGGATTACTAACTCGCCCTACAATATCACCTGACCTGCTGTCCCAGGGGTCTACCTCCCGTTTCCCGACTTATTTTCCGACCTAACATTCGACTTCAAATTCGCCCAACTATTCGCCCTACTATTCGACTTCGACTCCGACCTAAACGGGTTGTGGTTCCGGCGACCACCTCCACCCGGACTACGCTGGGTACCCTGAGCACCATTCCGCTTCGCTGCACACACCGGGCAGTCCCGCTTCATGGCCCCAGGCCTACCACAGCCGAAGCACTTTATCCCCTTTCCACAATCAGCTGAAACATGACCAAACCGCTTGCAATTAAAACAACGGGTATTCGGCCCCGCCCTAAAGCCTTCGTGGTCCGTTGAATCTGCCACCGCTGCGACCTCCGAGCCCACCGAGGCATAAGCCAAGTCAGGCTCCAACAGACCCTTGGCCTTGTGACTTGGTGGAGGTACAAAAGCTTCAACCAACGACCTAACCGACTCTAATTTTCTACCCAGGGCGACTAGTTCCGCAACCAAACCTGGCGAAACTAGTCCCAGCTGCGTTTGATAAAAGGGTAGTAGATTTGCCCTAATTATCCCTAGCATCCTACTCTCCGACAGGGGCTCATGTAACCGACCGAACATAATTTTCATCGCTGCCACGTAGACTCCGATGGACTCATTCGCTCCCTGAGTCCGCCGCCGTATCCCGTCCATCAGCAAGTCATCGTAGTTGGAGGGCAGAAACTCCAACTTCAACTCCCTAACCAGTTCCTTCCAACTACTTAGCGAGCACCTAACTGACCTAAACCATAGAAGTGCCTTCCCCGAAAATAAACCAACCGCGCCGCGGGCTTCACTCAACTCATCTACCCTTTCCAGAAAAGCGTGAACCGAAAGACCCGACTTCTCCCCATCGAAACTCACGTCCCACTTTGAGAGATTCTCCGGCTTCACGCTCCCGACCGGTTCAACCGACCCGCACGCCCGCTCTTCGGCCACCTCGCCTGGTGCCGCTGCCCATCGTACCGCCGAACCTCGTTCTCGGTCACTCATCCGCTCCGGCTCGTCCTCCTCGCCAACTGCCTTCTGCAAGTCAGCCAAGCAAAGCATCAACCTGCTCTTCAAACTTGACTGCTGCGTCATCTCCGCATCGTTGCTGGGTTTCGCGCGCCCTATCTTTGTTAAGCACCACTCTAGCTTAGCCTTGGCTGTGGCCCCAGTCGACGGCCTCGCGCCCTTCGGCAACTCGCTCATCAACGACTCGACCTTCAACTTTTGGTCGACCGCGTCCCGATCCTCCTCGAAACTGAAGGGGTAGTACTGGAAGGGGTTTACCGACCCTCTCCTCTCTACCAACCTTGACGCGCGCAAAGATTTCCGCATATTGTCGACCGACCCTACCGGGAGACTCCAAGCCTCCATCTCATACGACAACTCCTCTTGCGACAACCGATTAATCTCCATGTCGTATGAATCAAAAAAGTCCCAAAATGTAACGAAAACCTCAAAATATTTAAAATAAAATCAAAAGCGCAGTAAAATAAATAATTATTCAAAATCCAAAAACGAAGAAAAAAACAAATCAGACAATAAAAAATAAATAAATAAATAACAAAACCCCAAGGATTCAAAGAAAAATAAAAGTGGTAATTGTCAAAAATCTAAAACTGACTAAAGAAAAAAAATATACAAGCAAAATTTAACTTTACTGCCAGAATTACTCCGGAAAAATTAGTAAGTCAAGCGCGAACAAAAAAGTTCCAAAAAAACGATAAATCGAAACAAAATTATTGAATAAAAAATTTAAACCAAGAGGCGGACCGTAAAAACGAGACCAACAATAAAATTGCCGAACCAAGAGACCGATTAATTAAAATAAATTTCAAAAGGTTCGAATAAAATCAAAATTTTCCAAAAAATAATTAACAAAACCGAAAAAAATACGACGACTTCACAGTTTAAGAACACGACCGAAAATCAAAACTCGCGAAAACAAAACTTTTAAAATCGGTTTATGCATAAAAACCAGTTAACGCTTACTACCGACCAGTTCGCGACCACTTGGTACTCTAATGCCTTTACTTTACTGCTGGGTTGTAAGTTGCCCTATACTGGCACAACAAAATGACCCTATCACGCGCGACAACATTAGAGCCTAACCACACAAAAAAACAAAACAAAAATAATACGTACTGCTAAATAAAACGGCACAAGCAAATGTAAAAACAACGACCAATATGTATATGTATATATGTATGCAATAGATCCCACGCAAAACAAAGTGGTGCGGCCAATGTACGTATGTATGTAAATATGTTTACCACCAGGGTGGTCTTTCTTTTAACTTTAAGTATTTCTTAATTTGTTTTAATTTAATTTTTTTTTTTATTAAAATGCAACCAATAGCGTACTTTATTATCCAATTTGAACAAAAGGCTGAAATCGAAGCAAAAGGCTCGCCACCACACACAATATTAATTTGAAGCGCTTTTTTTCAATATTAACTTTAGCTTCGATTCTTTTTCCGCGCCCTAATCACTTAACACTACACTTATCTGTTCGTGCTCCAAATCTTCCGCCGACACACAATCCAAAAACAATGCTCCGTATAGCCCGACAACGCTTGTCCTCCGATACCACCGTATATGTGTATGTATGTACGTATTGAGTGGGAAATAAGTTCCTCAGGTATACTCCAACCGTCCGTTACCACGCCGCCCCGAACCGCCAAGGAAAAATATCCTCCTTGTGTTCCTGCTGCCAAAAAAAAAAAATTTAAAAGGAAAACAAAAGATTAATATTCAAAATACCAAACCAAACTTAATACCACAAATACAAAATGCGACCCAGCCTAATGTACACTATATTTGAACGCTACTAAACAAAATAGAGAGGCCCCACGTTGGGCGCCAATTTGTCACCTTACCTTTTGTTTACAAAAGCCGACCTACCTAATGTCCCAAATAAATGCACTTTCCGTGCGCAACAACAATGCGCCGGGCCAAACTAGGTAAACAAATATCTGCACAAAAGGGAGATGACAAAAAAACCAAGCAACCGGCTGGCTCAGTGGAGACGGCGGGGTTGCTGGCAGGGGGAACAACAAGACAGTATACAGACTAATCAAACTAAATAAAATGCACTAGTTATCGCACACAATAAATATGAAGCTACCAACACTAGGGTGGGTCGAAAACAAGACAACAAGATTTACGACCAAGGAATCGAAACAAAACAAAACCTTGTTTTTGGGGCGCACCCGATGTGAGGTCCAACCAAAAGGTTACGAACCCACTCGCACTACCGCCCGTGCTGCCGGGGATATCTTTAACCCGCCTGTATGACTGGGCTCAGGGTGCAGGATGCTAAACAGGATCGGAAAGGGAAACACAATAAGAGGAAGCCTGCCGACAACAATAACGCCTGAACACAGACACAACAAAAGAAGACGATACTTATCGGCGGTCGGTGGGCGTTCCGACCGCAAGGGTGCTCCTCGGGAATTTGGCTCCCAAATCCGGTGCCGACTTCACCACGCCTCGACTGGCGCTGCTCCTCGAAACTCGACTGGCACTTCCCGAATTTTTATTAAAGATAAAGCACTTCGCACTACACAAATTTATCTAATTTTACTGGGCTACTAAGTATAAAAGCACTCGCGCTCGCAATAAGGAATAAGGATGTTGCCTTTCTCAAAGCTCGCTTAGAACTGCCCCGGCACGCAGTCGCGAGCCAGGCCGCAACCTACGCACCGGTACGCAAACCGTTGGAGTGTCAGCGCCGGTGTTGTTGGTGCCCGATCAATTGGCGCCGGCCCGATCATTCTAGAAGCGAATTGGGCGCTTTAGCGGTCGCCACCACGGCGCACTCAAACAACACCATGGACTTGCCATTGCCATCATACGGCGGACAACAAAAGTGCCGCAATAGGTGAGAGCAAATGCGACACCCCTACTAAGGTCTTTCGCGTCATCTCTCATTCCTACATTCTTACCCTCGATCGGCACCGTTTTGGGGCGGAGTGCCCTAATGGAGACTTTTCCCCTTTGCGGTGGCGCTCCACCGACAAACAACTATTTCGCTCAACTTGAGCTTATTCTGCTAGTTATTTAGGTAAGTACATAAATATGTACACTTGACTGTCGGCAGCCTTCACTCTTATCGGGTGGAGTGAAAGGAAATAGGTAAATAGAACGAAGGGGAAACAAATGTTTATTTTGTTGCGGCCAGTACGCGACAACCAATGATACCTCACAAGTCTAAATCGGAAGGGTTTAGGTTCAGTTATTCAAGTTTTTCTTATATCAATCTTTGAAAAAAGTTAAAAAAGCATCAAAAATCTCATTATTATGATTCCGTTCAACAATTTTTTTTTTTGTAATTATTTTTATGAAATTTTTTTAAACTTAAACCGTTTTGTCAGTTGAGAAGATATTTTTTAAATATCTTGAAGAAACTATTTTTATTCATAAGAACGCCATTTTTGGAAGTATTTTCAAATCGGTCCAGCTCGCTTAAATCTTAATATTTTTCCACAATATTTTGGCTGGACGTCTTAAAATATAATAGATATTATAATTCCAATAGAAAAACAGTACCGATTTTTTTTTGTATGGGGACTGAGGCAGTCTAATGTACATACCTATTTATGTATATAATTACGCATAAAAACCCTGCTGCTATGTTTTTTTTACGTAAGTGAGCGCAATATTCAAAGTAGCAACTCTTATACATCTATGTATAACGCACACCGAATTGCAGACGTTGAAAGGATGGTTATCGGCTAACAAAAATCTCGATATATAAAAGGGGCGTGGAACCTCCCATACAAATCGAATTTTTCATACTGCAAACCTCTGGAGGTATTCATGGTGGGGTACTGGAACTTGGTATTGACGTATGCATATGAAATCGATCGCATACTCTTGGATAAAAATTGGAGCTATTGGAAAGGGGACGTGGCACCTCCCATACAAACCTAACTTTTCATACTGCCGACCTCTGGAAGTGTTCATGGTAGAGTACTGGAACTTGGTATTGGCGCATATGAGATCGATCCCATACTCTTGGAGAAAAATTGGACCTATTGGAAAAGGGAGCGTGGCACCACCCTTTCAAACCGAATTTTTCATACTGCATATCTCTGGAAGTATTTATAGTAGAGTACTGGAACTTGGTATGGAGATATATGAAATCAATTCCATGCGCTTGGAGAAAAATTGGAGCTATTGGAAAGGACGGTATGGGACCTCCCATACAACCCGGATATTTCATACTGCATATTTCTGGAAGCGTTCATGGTAAAATTTTTGAACTTGGTACGGAAATATATGAAATCGATCACATACTTATGGAGAAAAATTAGAGTTATTGGAAAAGGGGCGTGGCACCTCCTATACAAACCGAATTTTTCATACTGTATATCTCTGGAAATATTCATGGTAGAGTACTGGACCTTGGTATGGAAATATATGTAATCAATCGCTTGCCCATGAAGAAAAATTCGGACTATTTGAAAACGGGACGTGGCACCTTCCATACCAGCCGAATTTTTCATAATAAGTATCTCTGGAAGTGGTCATGGTAGAGTACTGGAACTTTATACGGGCGTGGCACCTCCCATACAAGTCGAATATTTCTTATTGCATATCTCTAGAATTGTTCTTGGTAGAATACTGGAACTTTGTGTGGAAATATATGAAATTAATCGCGTAGTCATGCGGGAAGATATGGAGCTATTGGAAAAGGATTCGTGGCACCTACCACACAAGCCGCATTGCATACTGCATATCTCTGGAAGTGTTCATGGTACAGTACTGGAACACTTCGTATGGAGATATATGAAGTCAATCCCATACTCATTGAGAACAATAGGCTCTTTGAAAGAGGACTTGGCATAGTACAAACCCACTGACTTTTACTTATCTTTGAATTTGTATATAATTCTTCTGTACTTAGGTATATTTGTGAGTGAAATCCTTTTTTTTTTAAACAAAGTTTTGTGTGTGGGTTTGAGTAGGTCTCTAGATAGTTTAGCTTCGCAATTTAATCCACCAGTTGGCGCTGCAGTTGACTTATTACTAAAAATCGTTTTTATGACCCGATTTAGCGAATCATCAAAACATGTATTGGAAACGGTAAAGGTAGTCCAATTGCAAAAATGGGCTACCAGGTGGTGCTGAGGTCGAGTTATTACTAAAAATCGACAAGTGAGAAAAGGTGCCGTGAATGTCAGACTAAATCGACCTATTGCACCATGGAGTATATCGAACTCTCGTGTGTTACGATTGGCCCAATGGATGTGATTTGCCAATATTAAAGCTTCATTCGGAGATACCAGGGTTGAGTTGTGCAGTAATAAATCTGAAAGCAATTTAATGAAAATTTAATTTTTCACTTGAATTTAATATGGAACCTGACAGAAAAAATCATTTTTCACTTAAATTACTTTTGTGAAACTTGCTTTTAAGGTATTTCATCTCAGTCTTTGTATGTATATTGATTTCTTTTGAACAAGGAAACGCATCCATTTTCAAATTGCCACCAACTATTAGATAAAGTTTCTAGGGCATATATTCACTATAGATCCGGATCATTGTTGCAACCAGGGAACTTTTCATGGACATAACACTTTCGTTCGGTTATTTAAGGCGGCAAACGACCACCAAAACCATAGTTTTGGCCGATGAATGTGCCAGTATCAATCGTAAATTGGATTGTTGGAGAAAATGTTGGACCAAAATGTTTAAATTAAAAATCTAATTTTGGGCGGGACGAAGTTCGCCGGGTGTGCTGGTCTTAATATAATGTACGGCAAATGAAAATCTCTATAAACCGTATATACATGACTTTCCGATAGAGCTTATAGTTTCTGAAAAATGAATTAATCATTCCAGCTCTTTTTATTTTTTAATGAAAATAAAAAATA
>NW_023458577.1:53008-116567 GCF_013731165.1 Rhagoletis pomonella
AGACATTAGCTGGTCTGATCTACAACATAAAGGTATCTTGACTCCAACTAAAGTTAATAGAGCTCATGAAATCCATTTATTGGATAGTTTCTTTAGTTTGAATTTTACCCAGATTAATACTGTTTTTAATAGGCTGTTTAAAATACTGGATCTTGTTTTTGTGGATGAAAATTTAATTTGCGATCTTTGTGAATGTGATTCGCCAATCGGTAAGACCGATAAGCACCATAATCCGCTTAGCTTAACTCTGAATTTCTTTGAGGGTATTACAATGGAACCCAAGAAACCGGTGTCTTACGACTTTCGAAATGCAGATTTCCTTGCTTTGGGTTGTACCATCTCTGACATTAACTGGAGTAATCTCCTTTATTCAGAAGATGTTAGTGAGTGTTATGAAGTCTTTTTGCAGATAATATCAAATATATTTTCTAATAATCTTTCTATCCTTCCGCCCAGAATCCACAAATTACCTTGGTACACCCCGAATCTTAAAAATTTAAAAACAAAAGGAATAAATACCACAAATTGTATATTGCCAATAGAAATGACAATATTTTGAAAGATAAATATGTGTCTCTCTTGAAACAGTTTAATGTCCTCGATAAATTTCTTTATAATCAATATATTAGTAGGTTTGAATTTGAGCTAAGAGAAAATCGGAAAGCTTTTTGGAGCTTCATTCGCTCCAAAAAAGGTTGTTCAAACATACCAACATGCATGAATTTTAATAGCAATAGTTCTCAATCTTTAGCTGATACAGTCGACCTTTTCGCGGATTTCTTCAAATCCAATTTCTGTGATGATATGCCTGTTAGTACATTCCCTCCTATCTGTCCAGCTCAACGGCTAGACTGTGGAGCGCTCTCCATATCGGAGCTTGACATTATAAATGCAATTTCTTCCATAAAGTCGTCCCTTAAATGTGACAATGATGGTCTTTGTGCATATTTCTTGAAACAGTGCAGGTCTTCCATCTGTGTTCCTTTATGTAAAATCTTTAATCTCTCTCTTTCTACAGGTGTTTTTATCAGTCGGTGGAAGGTGGCATCCATCACTCCGATATTTAAATCGGGATGCCGAAATGATGTATCTAATTATAGGCCTATTTCCAAACTAACGGTCTCCTCTAAGCTGTTTGAAAAGTGGTTAAGGATAAACTTTCTTTCGTTTGTAAAAGTATAGTGGAGCCCCAGCAACATGGTTTCGTTTGTGGTCGTTCCACAGTCACTAACTTAGCGGTATTTTCGGAATACTGTGTCTCAGCATTTAAAAGCGGTTGTCAGGTCGATACTATTTACACTGACTTTTCGAAAGCGTTTGATAAAGTTTCACATGCTATCTTGCTAAGTAAACTGCAGTGTATGGGCTTTCATTCTGTTTTCCTGTCATGGTTGAAATCTTACCTTACAGATAGAACTCTTTTTGTAGAAATAGAAAATTATAAATCCAAGTCCTTTGTTGCTTCGTCAGGTGTTCCTCAGGGTAGCATCCTAGGCCCTCTTTTATTTATTCTTTTTATTAATGATATCGGTACTTGCTTCAAACATTGCAGATATCTTCTTTACGCCGATGATCTCAAATTGTTTCGTAAAATAACTTGTCCGTCCGATGTCCTCTATCTGCAGCATGATTTGGATAATTTAGTCAGTTGGAGTATAATTAATAAGCTATCGCTCAATATAAAAAAATGCTTCAATATGTCAATCTCTAGATCCCCTTGTAAATTGGCTTCGTGTTACTCAATTTTAAATCAGAAGCTCACTTTGGTCAATGATTTTGTTGATCTGGGTGTAGTCTTTGATTCGGGTTTTACTTTTGTAAAACATGTATGCTACTTGCTCCCAAAGGCGTATAGTAACTTAGCTTTTTTACGTCGATATGCGAGGGACTTTAAGGACCCTTACACTAGGAAAATTCTCTTTAACTCGTTAGTACGTTCAAAATTAGAGTATGCGTCAGTCATTTGGAGTCCTATTTATAGCTGTCATTCTATGAGAATCGAACGGCTTCAAAGAAAGTTCCTTCGATTTGCTCTTCAACCACTTAATTTTTCCGACCCACTTCCGCCCTATGCGGCCCGCTGTCAGCTAATAAATTTGCAGTCATTAGAAAAAAGAAGAATTATTCAGCTCCTTATGTTTCTGTTTGATTTGGTCTGTGGGAAGATCAATTGCCCTGAACTACTAGAGCTAATAAATTTCAATGTTCCTCACAGAACCTTACGATCTCAACCTCCCTTTTATCTTAGTGTAGTTAAGGCAAATTTCTATTCGTTAGCGCCTATATTTAGGGCGCTCTCGGAATTTAATAACATCTCTAAGAAGATCGATATAGAATTTTCATCATCAAGATCCTTATTTAAGTCCACGCTTGAATCGTTTTACTCTTAGGTTTAGTTCATGCTCTGCTATGTTAACACTATTATCGTATAATACTTATTTTTGTAATCTGTATAATCTAGTATGTAAGATTTTTAATCATAGACTGAATAAAGATGAATTGAATTGAATGCTTTTAAAGTACGATTTCGGTCAAGCGGGGAGTGAATTTTCACTATAACTGCAGAAGTTCTGCTTTGATTTGAGCGCGGTTTAGTGCGGAATATATCCCTTATTTGTGGCGCCAAGAAATCAAGAGACATGCAAGTCTGGTTAAAAGCGCTCTTTAGATTTCACCCTCAATTTGCGGCAAACCAAAAATAACAGCGTCAGCACTGAAATCCGGAGCGGTCACCGTTTGCTGGCACTCAAGCCGGTTGGTAAGCAAGCACAGCTTACTTTCGAGATCACTCACACTCTCCTCAAGCGATGCTATTTTGGCGGCAGACTCTTGAGTTTTCGTAGTTATGCTTGCAATCTCTTCGTCGATCCGCTTTATGAGTTTACTCTCAATATCCGTTAGCCTGGATAAGAGCCCCTCGAACACCAACTGCAATTTGTCTGTTTGTCTTTGCACTTTTTCCTCCAAATCTCGCAGCGTATTTAAGACTATGCTCTCATCCAACTTCGCAGCTTTACTCGAACGGCGTTTGAGAGGTGCAGATGGAGTAGAAGACATAACTCACCAGAAAATCAAAAACTAAGCAGGTAACCAGCTGACAAACTTAAGCGTTTCTTGTTAATGCCCAGGTGATGATGTACATTTCACAACAACACACTCAGATGCACGAGCCAAAGCAAATTCACATTAGACTAGCTTATGTTTATAAAGCAGAAAAAACACCACGAAAATAGTATGGAATGTATGGAGCTCAAGAAAGCACGTCTGTTTTACTCGCAAGCACCCTTCAAATTAAGAAGAAAAACAAGATGAAATTTTGATATCTTTCGCCGTCGTGTCATTATTTACAAATATCCCGATACATCTAGCGATACAAACGATTATGCAGAAGTGGCAAAAGTTGGAGAATCACTAAAAAATTGGGAAAACCCAGTTTCAGAAAATACTAGACTTTTGTTTACGGGACAACAATTATTTTATATGCAACAATACTTTTTATCAACAAATTATGGTATGCCAATGGGTAACCCACTATCTCCAACAATAGCAGACATTGTACTTGACAAAATATTGAACGACAGCTGAATTAAAACGTAAGGACATATATATTAAATACATAAACAAATATGACAATGACTGTCACTCCAGCAACACTCCCCAAAATCTCTTTGGGGAATTTGTATGCTGTTACAACAACAACAATCAAAGACGTGGAAGATATACTGACGACATTAAATACACAGCATACCAAGATACAATTCACAACGGAGAAAGAATATAACAACAAAATAGTCTTCCTAGATATAGAAATACATCGCAACGAGAACGACTTAATTTTTAATTGGTATGCGAAATCAGGAGACAAAATTAACACTGCCAATAGTCTCATACGGAAAATACTCAGCATAAGCAGCATAAGGTTTAACAAAGAAAAGAACAATAAAATACGCGATATACTTTTCAAACATAGCTACCCGCGCAACTTAATAGAAAGACTAATGGGGGGAACACTCAACAAAACTACACGCCCAAATCATACAGAAAATACAGAGAAAAAGTACATAGCAGTAACATACTAGGGCTAACAAACTATCAAACACTACGTAGAATAATTGAAAATGAGAAAATTAGATACGCTCACAAACCTCATAATACAATATATAGAATCTTTACAAAAACAAAAGACAAAGTTCAGAAGGAACAACAAAGCAATGTAGTGTATCAAATAAATTGCAAAGGCAAAGGAGACGAAAGCTGTAATAAATGCTACATTGGCACTACGAAAAGAGCGCTAAGCATAACAATTCACAAACACCTGACTAACGACGCACACACAGCTGATTTCGCGAATACGATGATCTTAGATGTTGAAAGAAGAGAAAGAAGACGAATGACATTGGAAAGTGTCCGCATAAAGCAGCAGCTTAACAATACGATGAAGTTTAAAGAAGACGTGGACAGCACAAACAGCGCTTACACAGAAATGGACGTCAGCGAAAGCAGAAACAAAACAATTGATGTGTGTTTATGTATAAATTCTTTCCTGTGATATAAATGTTATTGTTATAAAATGTGAGTTAGATGTGTAATGTAAGAGTAAAATTATTGTATTTCATGTTTATTGTTTGTCATTATAATAAAAAAACATACTCCGTGAGGCGCCAAATGCGTCGAGTCGCGTAGGAGAGTAAAGGAGATTTATTTCGCTTTTAATTCAACGGCCGAAGCAGCTCTAACCCAGCAAACAATTAGATAGGAACTTGGCTCAAATCAAACATAAAAAACCCTTTTGTATAAAAGGGGAAATATGCGACACCAGTTTATGGCTCCATGAAATGATAGTACCTTTAGGCTCGAAGGATATACATATATAACTTACCAGCATGCTGGTACAATATTTATTTCTTTGCAAATGAGGTCCAGGAAAGATCGAAATGATCAGAGCCGAAATTTCATAATTTTTTTACCATTGTGTTAAAAGGTGACAGGTAATAAGATCAACGGAAATAAGCTCATTTGACAATTGACATTATTACCTTTGTAAAAACGAAATAAAATCCATTGTCATTATTTCTCTTTCAAACATTAAATTTGCTTAGCTTCGCGGCGGCCCGCGTCAGCGCGCCACACCGCGCTCGCGCCCCGCGTTATCCCGCGCGACCGGCGCGCACACCACGTCACGCTACGCCGCGGCCCTCGATATTTCACATTTTCATATTTGTAAGTTATTGGAAGCAGGGATGCCAACTTGGCTCAAACCGTGCCATTTGTCCCTATTTTACTTCAAATGGCACTCAATTTTTCAATTTGGCACAAAGTGCAAAAATGGCACTTTTGTAAAAAAATAACATTTCAATACATTTTTGTGAAATCCTTTGCGTGCACTTCTTTTTCTCAACTAAAATTTTCAAATTTATAAAGGATATTCAACTGGTTTATCTTATTTTATCATTGCACTTTTGTTTCTAAAATGTCGCTTTATTTTATTGCTAAATGTGAATGATTAAAAGGAAGGACACCTTTTTTGGCACTTTTATTTTTCTATTTGGCACATTTTGGCACTTTTTTTATCCTCAATATGGTACCTCATAACTAAGGATAGTTGGCAGCCCTGATTGGAAGATTTCTGCTTTTTGGGGCAACAACTTGTCTGCAGTAAAAAAGCATATAATTTGTGTTTCAAAAGTGTGTGAAAACCAATCAATTAATTTACATGATCTCGGTTCCGATATTAAAAAATCAATAATTGTTTATACCCGCATTTTGGCACATTGACCTGACTGTGCCATCTAATAAATATTGTCGTCGTTCGCCTTGCTTTTAAATGATGTCACAAATTGCTGGCGGAGACATGAATACAGTGTAAGAAAATTCCTTTTCTATAATTGTTTCCTTATAGAAAAGTTGGTTTCTTTTCCACCTTAGACATTCCAAATTCGTTCAAAATATGCTAATTTAATTTCAGTGTTCCTCCGGGCCTTTTGGACATAGACTGTTTCTTCAATTTAATAGTGTTCGCTTTGTTTTTGTGCAAACGAAACATGTTTTGCAAGTTCTGGATCATTTCTACACTTTTTTTTCAAATATTTCTCGTATTCCAGCTGTGCACAGGCGTTTAGTTTTTCGCATCGTGTTTTTACATATTCTTCATTTAAATTTTTTTAATAAAATCAATTGGTGGTAGTTCATGATTGTGCGTGGATTAATATCACAACACTGAGGATTTGGCAATAACCTTTTTCATCTCTTAAAAAACAACACTTACGGGGCAATGTTTATTGTAAGAACAACAGTTTTTCCTATGAATCGATATACTTTAAGCATTGTTAACGCTATTTCCATTTGAATGAGGAAATAGCGTCAATGACTTTATTTCCAAATTTTTGTTGACTTTATTTCGCTTTTGAAAAGGTAATAATGTCAACTGACTTTATTTCGTACCAGGGTATTATAACTGGTTCGAAACGGAAAGTGATTGGGAAAGCTTTACTAGAGAATTTTTTTTAATGTTTCTACTTATCCAAATCCGGACAGTTTGAAAAAAGAGAATTTACGATATCTTATCAAACGAAGTGATAAGTTGGTATACAAATTACGCAATGGAAAAAAATTAATAAAATGTTACGGATACAAATGAAGAAATGATAAAAAGCGTAACGAAAACATAAAACTATCCCGTGAAATGAAATAATGAAAACTTAAAATTGTTGTCACCATTCCTTTACATTATAAAACAGTCAAATTTGAATTATAAACAATTTCGTTCGGTCGCCATAGCGCCATAGGTCAATACATAGGGGAGCGGCGAGTGAAGCGAAGAGCTTTCATCGAGCAAAGCTTCAATTAAAAAAGTGTGTGTACGCTTTGCTCTTCAATATACGCTCTCCCCATATATGTAATACTTCTATATTGGCAGCAGCGTTGCCAGGTTGACGTTTTTAACGTAATTTGGACGTTTTTTGTATCCTGTTGACGTTTGGACGTTTTTTGTGTAAAAAATTAAGTTTTTTAATTTCCCAGTAATTTTTCTTTGTTACTAAATCTTGTAAGTAGAACTATTTTGAATGATTTGTGTTTTGATTTTGTGTTTTGCTGCAGCTGCTTCAAAAGATATTTATTTTTTTGGACACATATGACTTAAATATGATGCAAACCAAGCCTACGCTCATTTTTTGGATTCTTGGACTAAGGATCCCGTGTTCAAAGGCTGGTTGTGTAAACACTTGAAGTTATGAGGCTTGTTGTAATGTTTGCAATAGCACATTAAAAGCCAAATCAGGAAGAGCCGATCTATGGCAACACGCACGCTCACAAGAGCATCAAAAAAGCTGTGCAGCATAAAACGTCAGAAAAAAGTAGGCAACTTTTTTAAGACTTAATTGAAAACGTAATGAATGCAAAAAAGGCTGAAGTATTGCTATGCTCCTTCTTAGCAGAGCGTAATTTACCATTTTTGACAACCGAGCCCCTAACCAAATGTCTACAAGAAAAAAACAAATTATTAAAAATCAACGCGACTATTTAGCCCCTTTAAACTTGCACATTATTGCCCTCAAATTTTGATGGGCTATCAAACTGCATACCCAAAAAAATTCTAAAAAATCTGTTAAAAAGTTGGAAATCTAGCTGAAAATTTGCAGATGTTTTTATAATTTTTGCACAAAGTTTGAAATGTGGATTTATATTTTGTTTGTCAGATAATGAGCTTGGCTTTTATGAAAAAATAATAAACATTAAATAAACAAAAGAGAAACCGCCAAAATCGATCAAAATGTTGATGACTTAATCAGCTGATCACAAGTGTATGTATAAAATGATTTTTATATTATTGAAAAATAGCAGATGTTTTTAAGAAAAAAAAACGCCGGACTTAGTATTTAATCTTTATTTGCCAAGGTTAAAAGATAAGAAGAAGGAAGTATAGAGATACAAATGAAATGTCAAAAAATGTTAGAGTTACCATGAATAAACAATATAATAGAAAAGAATGAAATAGAGATGGTGATGCCATATAACAATTATTTCAACCACCCAACTAATTGAAGCATTAAAAATTCAGTTACAATATGCGGTTGGTACAAGTTCAAGTTACAAATTCCAAGTTAAAGTTGAATTTCAAATTATTAATACAATTAAATATACTGAGTTAAAGTTTACATTTTTAATCTTCAATATTAACTAAACCCATTGATTTCGCGCAAAAAATATTTTTCTCAGAAGGCACGGCTTTTGTTAGGCTGTCAGCCACCATTTCTTCAGTAGCAATGTAGAGCAACTTTACCGATTGGTCAGCAATGCGCTCACGAACGAAGTGATGGCGGGTGTCGATATGCTTTGACCGAGCTCGAAAACAGTCGGTTTCTGCAACAGCAATTGCACTTTGGTTGTCACATGCAATCTGTGTAGCCTTGTTCACGTTATCTGGCTCAAAATCCTGACCAAATTGTTTAAGCCAGATCGCCTCCTGTACTGCCGATGCCATAGCCATGTACTCCGCTTCCATGCTAGATAATGCAACGGTAGACTGGCGTTTGCTTGCCCAAGATATTGCTCCGCCACAAAGTGTGAAAACATAACCCGTACACGAACGTCGTTTATCAACATCCGATGCCCAGTCTGCGTCTGAGAAACCTCGGACGTCATCGTCATAGCCATAAAATAGTTTAAAATTGAGTGTACCTTTTAAGTACCGGAAGATGCGTTTTACCGCCACCCAATGTGCTTCACCATGATTATTATTGAAACGGCTTACATCGTTAACAGCAAAAGCGATGTCTGGTCTAGTCCCTTGCGCCAGATATAAGAGACTGCCAACAGCTTCTTGGTAGGGTACGTTATGTAATTGTTTTCCTTCAGCGCACATACTGGCCGATAATTTTTTATTGGGATCACTTGGTGTTGAAACAGCTTTCGCATTACTCATGCCGAATTTCTCCAGAATTTGACGAGTGTATTTTGATTGATCTAGCCATATACCTTTGGATTTAGTGTCATAGGATATGCGAAATCCTACACAGTTTGTAGCGACGCCAAGATCCTTCATCTTGAAATTCTCACACAATGCCTTTTTTAATTTATCACGTACTTGAGCGTCCTTCCAAAAAACCAGTATGTCGTCTACATAAATGGCGACAATAAGTTGCGAATCGCCACTGTAGAATACGCAGGGGTCAGCCTTTGACTTCAATAGTCCAAAAGATTTTAATGTTTTTTCCAGTGTTAAGTACCATTGACGGCCGCTTTGCTTAAGGCCGTATATAGCCTTATTAAGCCTGCAGGTTTTCTTACTCTCCCCGCCGCAACCCTCCGGAAGTTCCATAAAGATCTCTTCCGACAAATCGCTCTGTAAAAATGCCGTTACCGCATCCATTTGGTCTATCTTTAAATTGAGTTTAACTGATAAAGCAATCAAATATCTAATAGAGGTATAGCGCACCACTGGACAATATACTTCACTATAATCCACACCATAACGTTGTGAGCACCCCTTCGCAACTAAACGTGCTTTATATCGTACTATTTTGCCACTATCGTCACGCTTTGTACTGAAAACCCATTTGGACTTGATTGCCTTGCGACCTGTGGGCAAGTTGCACAATGTCCACGTTTGGTTAGCAATGTGTGAATCTAGCTCGCACTTCATAGCTAATTTCCATTGGTTGCAATCTGGGCTACCTAAAGCGTCGGTACATGTGAGCGGGTCGGTCTCAGGTGCATGGATCTCTGCCAAATGAGACACATAACCCTGGCTCGCGAAGTCGCGCGGTGCCGGAGTTCGTGATGTTTTACGTATTTCAGGTTCAGGAGCAGTTTCGACTTTCGGAGTTAACTTACTGTCTGCTGCATTACCCTTATTGACATCTCTGTCGTGAAGTTTGTGGGATACTTCATCACTCGACATTGACGATTTTGTAGGCGTCTCACTAGAATCAATCGGATCAGCTTCAAATTCCCCCACTGATTCAGAATCCTCCAAATCGCATGGGACAGGATCTATTGTTTTTGCTGACGTTTCCATAAACACTACATTTCTGCTTGTGACTACCTTTTTTGTGGTTGGGTCAATGCATCTATAGCCTTTTGTTGTGTCACTGTAGCCCACGAATAATAATTTTGTAGATTTTGGGTCCCACTTTCGCCGCCTCTGTTTTGGTATATGAACCATAACTGGTGAGCCAAAGATGCGAAAGTTTGCAATATCAATTTCGGAGTCAGTCCATAACCCCTCAGGGACACATTTCGCTAATGATGAATTAGGTGAGCGGTTAATGATATAAGCTGCAGTGTGAACAGCCTCGCCCCAGTATGGCTTGCTTAAGCCGGCATCAAAAATCATACACTTGGCTTTTTCTATAACTGTACGGTTCATTCTCTCCGCAACCCCATTTTGTTCAGGAGTGTACGGATTAGTTGTTTGATGTATAATACCGGCCTGCCGACAAAAGCTATTAAAATGTTCACCGACGTACTCTCTACCGTTATCTGTACGAATAACTTTAATTTTCCTGCCAGTTTGAGTTTCAACCATATTTTTAAACTCCTTAAAGCGAACAATAACATCTTCCTTGGACTTCAGAAGATATACAAAAACTTTTCGTGAGTAGTCGTCTACAAATGTGATGAAGTAACTAGCTCCTCCAAACGACTTATTTTCCATAGGGCCACACAGGTCGGAGTGTATCAAGTCTAGGACACCTTTAGCGCGCGATGAACTAGGTTTAAAAGGCGCCCTTGCATGCTTTCCTTTACAACATATCTCGCAAGATTGTAGCTCCAATTTGCCACCAGTAAAAGATAACCCCTTTACCGCACCGTCCCTCATTTTCTGTAAATCTGCATAGTTCAGGTGACCTAAACGGCGATGCCAAGTCATGATGTTAGTTTCGTGCTTAGACAACATACACGACACTTGCAGGTTGTCAAATTTATACACACCCAGTGAACACTTCGTTTCGGCAATTAAATTACCACTTTCATCATTTATTCTACAGCCATATTTATCAAACATCACACTGTTCCCCTTCTCTACAATTTGTGCGACCGATAGCAAGTTTGTCGCCAATTTCGGAACTAACAGCACGTTCTTTACCTCAATTTCTCTATCATTAATATGAAGATTAGCATTTCCAACACCTTTCACAGCCATTCGCTCATTATTCGCAACACTTATGTCTTTAATATGAGAGCTTTTCACATTCTTTAACCAGTCTCGATTCGGTGTCATGTGCCGTGACGCACCACTATCAATGTACCACCCTGCAGAATTACGACAGTTATCACGGGACGCATATACGCTAAAGGCATTTAGAGTTCGAGCTGTTGAATTCGTTGGAGCCTTTCTTTTGTCTTTACAGTCTTTGCTAAAATGTCCTTTGCGCCCGCAATTATAGCACTTTAGTTTGTGTTTATTCGATTGCTTTCCCGTTTTTTTTAACGCATGAAAAGCCACACTATCGCCATTTTTATGGTAATCGCCGTCTAGCAACTTCATTTTTATGTTTTCACCCGTAATAGGCACACCACTACTTTCGATGCCCATTATGAGCGGCTTGAACTCTTCTCCTAGACCCGCCAACATAATAGCGCCGAGCCACTCGCTGCTAATATCGAATCCAATTCCACTTAGTCTATTAGCGGCGTTTATTAACTGATTAACGTAGTCTGCCATCGAATCGCACGTGTCAAGGCGCACAGTAATAAGTTTACGCAAAAGTCCAATTTTGCGGGTTAAACCAGTATCCTCGAACAGCTTCTTTAAAGTATTCCATATTCCCGACGCGCTCGTTTCATTTTGTATGTGCACAAATATTGATTCGTCAATGCACAGCACTAGTTGAGCTTTTGCCCTTCTTAACTTCTTTTCATCCTTTTCTAGGATCGGATCGGATATACACCCTTGCAAATCATTCAATTCGAGCACACTTTCCATGGCGAATTTCCAAGTATGGAAATTTTCGCTCCCACGTAGTTTTTCAATGCACGCAGCATCTTTTAGAGACATTTTTTCCCCTTTTTTTAGGTTTTGTCGATCACTAGGCAGACAACACATGTACTAGCCCCAGTTTACAACGAATGTAATTACACGACCACGTTTTTTATTAAGTCTCGCCCGATTGAGGAAATATAAAAATAATTACGGCTACTTAGTCGCGTGATAGGCCGGGCCAGAATAATTATTATCTGGGCCCATAACCTGTTGAAAAATAGCAGATGTTTTTAAGAAAAAAAAACGCCGGACTTAGTATTTAATGTCTTTATTTGCCAAGGTTAAAAGATAAGAAGAAGGAAGTATAGAGATACAAATGAAATGTCAAAAAATGTTAGAGTTACCATGAATAAACAATATAATAGAAAAGAATGAAATAGAGATGGTGATGCCATATAACAATTATTTCAACAGATCTCAAACCAGTTTACAATGAATTTTAAATGTGCCTTGTCAATATGACATTTTAATATACCTTACGTACATATGTACCTTTGTATGCAATAAAAGTTTAATAAGACAAATTTTTGTACATTTATTTTAAAAAAAGACGTTTTTGGGTAGGAAATGACGTTTTTTCAGACCAAGAGGGACGTTTTCTCATGCCGAAGACCTGGCAACACTGATTGGCAGTACGTTGAAAGCAGAGCTGGGTCGTAATGATTCCTTTAGGAATTTAATTACTCCCAATTACAGATTACAAGGAATTGTAATTAAGAATCCATTCCTACAGTCCACAGCAAAGGAATCGATTACTTTTGCAATTCCTTGAAGTAATTTAAAATGTAATTGTTTTTTTCTTTAATTCCGTTACAAGGAATTTCATATTGTAATTGGAATAAATTACATGCTAGTAATGTAATTTTTTTCCAATTCCTTTGAAAGGAATTGAAAATGTAATTGATTTTTTTTCAATTCCATTACCTGGAATTGCAAGAGTACTTTAGTTTTTTCAATTACTCAAAGGAATTGTAAAAGTAATCTAGAAACTGAAAGTTCATACACGAATGTACAATGTGGAATTTTTGTTGTGGTCAAAGATTAAAATCGAAAGCACACATTGGACATCTTCTATGTATATATATAAAAATGTTGTGTTCGTATGTCACGGTCATCAAAACCCGAGAGCGGCTGAACCGATTTGAATAATTTTTTTATTGTTCGGTATAACACAAGAACCAATGATATCGCAAAAATTTGGAGGGTTGCCACCTATTTTAAAATTTTTAAACCCAATTATATTGATAAAATTAATGAATTATTACAATATGGATATCGAGTTAAAGAGGTTTAAGAAAGATAACTGGTGGAAGTATTTTTGACGAGGGTTGCCATCTATTTGAAAATTTAAACTCAGTCAAATTGTTTAAGAAAAGTGAAATATTGCCAAGTGGGTGTCAAACTAAAGAGTTTTAAGAAGGCTTACTGCCGAAAATATGTTTGAGGAGGGTTGCGATCTGTTTGAAAATTTAATTAAATTACATTGATAAAATAAATAAAATAGTACAATATGGGTATCAAATTAAAGAGGTTTAAGAAAGACAACTGTTGGAAATATTTTTGAGGGGGGCTGCCACCTGTTTGGAAATTGTAACTCAGTTAAATTGAGTGTCAAACTAAAGAGTTTTAAAAGGCTTACAGTCTACCATGAACACTTCCAGAAATATGCAATATGAAAAGTTCGGTTTATATGGGAGGTGCCACGCCCCATTCTCCAACCATGCAAATTTTTCTCCATTAGTATGGAATTGGTCTTATATATGTATATATATATCACCATACCCAGTTCTAGTCCTGTACCACAAATATATGCAGCTTGAAAAATTCTGTTTGTATGGGAGGTGCCACGCCCCCTTTCTATATCGAAACTTTTTTTTCCCCTCTAACCATCATTGGAAAGTCTGCAGTAGATTCCGAAATTTCCAAAAAATTGGTACGGCCTTTCTCGAGCTTTGCGAACATAAAAAAACGCCTTTCAAAATATATATTAGTATAGACTAGCCAATATCTGCTTGTTCTGCAGCTTAAAACACTACTACCGATGAAAATCGATGGATAAATAAACAAGTTTGCAAGGGTTAAGTGAAAGTGCAATAATTTTTTGTATGACATACTAGCAGGAAATAATGTTACCCATAAGCCATATCGTACATGACCGTATGACCATGTTAAAGTTTTAATTTTTTTCATTCGCAATGAAAACATAAAATGAAAATAACTTCGCTAAATGGCCTTATCTAAAAAAAACGGTACACAGATCCGTAACTACTACTTAAAATTAATTTTACGTCTCTCGGCGTTTTTTGTGTAATTTTAGCGTCGTTACAGTGTTATCATCAAAATTTAGCCATAGCAATGAAATTTGTTTATAAAACTCTTAGGAGGTAGGATCTCCAGTCCCACAGGGCTCGTAATTCAAGCGGACTCTATCCTCATTTGTAACGCAGGATACCAGTAAGAGTACTTCAAAGGCCCCAGAAGGCACGCCATTTTGGGTAGAATTAAGGGTACCATAATATAATTGTTTATTCAAGGCAGTTAGCAACCAAGAAATTTAGCAAAGCTATTGCAATTCAACAGTAAAAATTCGATTACTTTTTAAATTACTTGGAGGAATGGAATTGGAAAAAAAAATCAATTACATTTTCAATTCCTTTCAAAGGAATGGGAAAAAAATTACATTTTCAATTCCTTTCAAAGGAATTGAATTTAAAGAAATTACATTACTAGCACGTAATTTATTCCAATTACAATATGAATTTCCTTGTAATGGAATTAAAGAAAAAAGCAATTCCATTTGAAATTACTTCAAGGAATTGAAAAAGTAATCGATTCCTTTGCTGTGAACTAAAGGAATTGAATCCAAATTACAATTACTGAGGAATGTAATTGTAATTGTAATGTAATTGCATTTACCCAGCTCTGGTTGAAAGTACATCCGCCAACATTAGAGTGCAGATATATGATGATAAAACGAGAAAACCAACCAACCAATGTACTCAGAATGACATTTGAAAAGAATAAAAAATCAGAAGCGATACAGTAACCATCAATATTTTAGAAAACTAAATTTGAATTAAAACCAAAAAAAAATTGTGTTTAACTTTTGAACAAAAAAGTAAGGAAAAAGGAATCGTGTTGCACGCGTCAGTATCTTATACTATTTACTTAAAAATGAGCCGTATAAGGGAAAACGGGCAGACGCTACATGCTGTCTAAGGTGCTGGAAAGGAAGGCACGATCCTCTCATTCTATCTTTTAAGAGTGGTTATGGTGATCGCTTCAAGTGTAACTTATACATCTCTTGCTGCTTATTCAAATCCGCCGGTTAACACAAAGCTCGCCCCAATCACGTTCAGGGAAAAGTTTTTGGTTATTTTATTTTTCTATTTTTTTAATATTTGTAATTTAAACCGCTCCTGGAGTGACTTGACAGTGGTTTGTTTGTAAAAGTTCACAAATATACATTTATACTAACTCAAGCAAACATTTATTTGATAGGCTTTCTCCCTTTGATTTTGGAATAAAAACACAGAGTGAAGATACGTTACTATCAATATAGAAGTATTAGATATAGGGTTCTCCCATTGAAACATATGCGTTTGAAATCGACGCTTTGCTCGATGCTCTTCGCTCGCTGCTCCACTATGTTTTTGGCCTAAGTATATTGCGAGTAAAGAAATTTTGAATACCATCAGATAATATTATTATAATTATGATTACTAATACTATTGTGAACTCCTGTTATATGCCCAAATAAACATTCCCAAATTAAAGCGAATTCAGATGGGCATTTACGATCGCATGATGCAAGTGTTAAGATAATAAGAGCTGCAGAACTGAACCACTCAGGAACAATTTTTTGCAAGGGCAAGTAATTTCTGGTGTATACCAATGACATCGATATCATCGTTAACAAAAACGTCGATGTCTGTCCTGCCTTTTCCAAGTTGGGTAAAGAAGCAAAGCAATTGGGTTTGGTGATCAACGAAGACAAGACGAAGTATCTCCTGTCATCAAACAATGAGTCAGAGCAGTCCCGCATTGACACCCACATTACTGTTGCCAGTTGTAATATCGAGAAAGTAGAGAATGTCGTTTACTTGGGAACCAGCATTAACACCGATAATAATGTCAGTATGGAAATCCAATGCAGAATCACTCTAGCCAACAAATGCAACTTTGGACTGAATAGGTAATTCGGGAGTAAAGTTCTCTCTCAACGTACAAAAACCACACTCTATAAGTCACTCATCATGCCCATGCTGGTATATGGCGCAGGAGCTTAGACAATGACAACTTTCGATGAGACGGCTCTTGAAGTATTGGAGAGAAAGATCTTAGGGAAGATTTACAGGCCTCTGTGCGTTGGTGACGGGAGTACCGCAGAAGATGGAACGATGAGTTGTATGAGCTTTACAACGAAATGGACATAGTGTAGCGAATGAAAATACAGCGGCCCGCTGGCTTGGCCACGTCGTTCGAATGGGAAGCGACGTTCCAGTTCTGAAAGTATTAAACTCGCAATCCGCTGGTGGTAGCAGAGGAAGAGGGAGAGGCCAAGTGGATAAGAACTTGGCTTCACAGGGCATTTTCCATTGTCGTCAGTTGGCACAGAGAGAAACGACTGGCGTTCTTTGTCGACCTCGGCCAAAATGGCTTAGGCGTTTACAGCGCTTCGCCTGGAATTGCTACCAGGTGGGAACATTGCTAATTCAGCTCTTAAGCTGCCATTGAACATACAAATCATCGAAACTCCTACTTGGAATATTTCCAGAACATTCGGTATGGAAAAAGTAGTACAAAAATTTAAACTAATTATTTGAGATCAGTGCACGATGGCACATAAAAAATTGCTTGAGGTCCTTGATCCATTGTCGCGGGATTTGCATGGAAACGTTCAACCATTCGGGAATGTTTTGATATTGCCCTCAGGAGATTTTACGCAAACATTGTCTGTAATTTCTTGATTAACAATAGTCAACATTGTGGCTAGACGAACATACATATATACAATGCTGCCGAGGGATTTTCGCGACAACTACTGGACATTGGGAACGGAAAGCTGCCAGCTAACGAGAGATTAAGACGAATTGTATTGCCTGATAAAATAATGTTTCTTAATTAAGCAAATTAATTACAGGCTCAGTGAACGAGATATTCTTGCTGCGAAGAATAACGATGTCTATCAACTAAATAAGAGTGGTATTGTTAACAGTCGTTGCTTGAGCTGGTCTGCTCTTTTACCAGACTGCCAGGCCACTTGCTCACTTTGGTTAACACCACTAATGTTATTCAATCCAGCATTCAAAGTGACAACTGTTTAGCTGAGGGAGAGCGGGAGACCAGGACTCAAATCCTAACATCCGTTCACGGATCGAAAACCATACGAAAGAAAATTACGTGATACGTCAGGCAGTATAAGCTGAATGAGACAAAGACTACGTTCACGTACGTCAAAATCTAAAAAATTTGTTTTTATGTGACGAGTAATACGATATCGTATGTGAAGATTTGAGCCCAGGTTTAGAGTTGTGGTCGGGTTATAGTAGTTGAGGAGGTAGGGATTACCTTTTCGAGTGTTTGTGTATCGAGCTCAATGAGTCCGTATGGTTTATAGGTGCACATCAAGTCAGCCACGCACTTAATATGTCTGATATGCGAGAGAGAGAGAGAGAGAGAGAGATATGCGGGCAGGCTGATGAAGCGGTAGCGCAAGATGTGACCGTTTCACCGTGTATTCGTCCTGGGACTCCATTGGAGGAGTCATGCTCTAGCTGCCTTACTGCCATACCTAAACAAAAGCGTTGGGCGGAGCGGTTTCTGACGCCTAGAGTTAGCGCCGAAGTGCCATACCTAAACAAAAGCGCCAAAGCTACGTCAAATGCAGAAAAAACACCAACAATAAGCATAGGTTTGTTTGTTTGTAACACGAAAATGACAGTTTCGCCGTTTTCTGCAGCCAACTTCAATACCTAACGCCCTGTCAAAATCGGATTTTCCAACCGCTCAGCGTTGACGCCGCGTTGTTTCGGTATGCTTCATACAAATTGTATGAGCATGAGAATTTTTTGACAGCCGGACAACGCTGACGCTTTTGTTTAGGTATGGCAGTTAGGCTTCTGGGCAATGAGCTGGGATTTATCCAGGGATGCATTCGTGCAGAGCCCCAGTGTGGTTTGTAAGCAGTAGCTTAATACCATGCCAAAAATTACTCCGGGAGTGGAGTGTGGGTGATGCTCAAAGCACCGTGTTATAGCCAAGCTGTGTTAGCGATGATCATAGCTGAAAATGCCGGCGACTTATCACTTCACTAAGTTCAGCGAAGAGATATTTGAGAATTGCATAAAAAATGCATACCCAATTAAACACGAGCGAAGTACCTTTAAAAACAAGTGCGTCTGTGTGTTCGTTGTTCTTTGTTTAAGCGGGAAATGCATAAGTCGCTTAAACAATAACATATGCGTCGATAAACACCGTTGTGGAAGAAGACGAACCAGTTAGTTATACAACATAATTTTTGAACTCGATTGATCTTCCAGGGATGACCCCACATACTGAATTGAAAATAGGTATGCCAATTATCACGTTGCGGAATATTAATCAGCTAAAACTCCGCAACGGTACGCGACTCGCAGTTAAGAAATTGATGAAGAACGTAGTGTAAGTAAAGATTTTTACGTGGCCTTTCAAAGGTGAAGAATTCCCATGATTCCGACCGATACACCATTTCAATTTTAAAGATTGCAATTCCCGATTCGATTGACATTCGGAATCACAATCACTAATGCTCAAGGTTATCCTTTGGAAAAGTGTGGTTTAGAGTGAGATGCGGATTGGTTCTTAGATGTTGCGTGTTCCCGTGTCGGCAAACCAGATATCCTTGATATCAATGCAGAGAATGGAAACACGACAAATATTGTGTGCACACAAGTACTTATTACAAAATTAAACTCATATGAAACATATGCTTTGTTTCGTTAATAATTTATCATCCATGTAACAGGAATATGCCACGGCAAAGCGTGGCAGGGTATAGCTAGTATTTTATAAGAAATTTGTTGACCGTTTTACAACGGCATTTACAGCTTTTTTGTTCAAATTGAAACACACTTCTCTCATGCTTTTTTATCGTAGTTATTATTCTGTTGACATCTAAATTGCCATACATTTTATGTCGTTGCCAACACATTGTTTTCCGACGTTTCCTCTGTGAACTTTTATAACTACATTCATAAAAATATTACTAATTTTGGTTTATAATTTTTTTCCATCTTGCTATTGCTGAATATCAAAAAGGAATTAATAAATAATTAAAAGTTAGTTACTATTTTAGTGAATGGTTCTTGCAAATAATAATAGTTTGTGGTTGAAATGACTTGATCGCCGGCAGGAACTAATCCACTTTTTTGCCAAAACCAAAGCAGACGGGAAGGAAAAATAGTTGTTCATTAACGATTTGTCCGAAATATCGTTCTTGAAACGCGGTACTGCTCACTAAATTTGTAACAATCAAATTTTTTTCACTTAATTGTTATATTTTTCTTCATTGTGGTAAATTTCCACATCATCACAACAGCTGGCCGTCAAACCGAAACCAAAAAAGATACTAGAACATTCAGGGCGCAATCTTCTTTTCTATGATTACTTTGAATTTTGTCAATTTTGACAATTCTGATCTAAAAGTAAACGAAACCTCAGAAACTTTATATGCACTGCAATTCACTAATACCCACTTCCGCAAAAATCACCTTTTTTCGTATTTTCCTTGTTAAAAGTTATTTTAAATAATATATTTTTATCGCCTTATTCATAAAAAATAAAAATTTTAAAAAGCTTTTTAAATTGCCGTTTGCAAACATTTTTCAATTTATAAACCTTTTTTTAAAGCTACTTTAGTTTTTACGAATAAGGCTATTAGAATTTAGCACAATTAAAACTCGTTCCCTATCGAAAAATTTATTATTAATAAAATTGGATTTTCTCACACTTTCTTTCAACATCCAATTCGACTTTGTTTGCTTTTTGTACAGATATGTCATCGCCGCCAGGACGGCGCAATCTTGTATTCTATCTTTCTTGTCAAATATGCATTATATGTAACTGTCATACTACTATTAATGGTAACCATATTCATTAAAATCGTTTCAATTCGTAATAAAAGTAGTTTACATACTTCTAGTCTAAATATATTTTTTAATATAAACTAGCTTTTTTTTAATTCTAAAATAAATCAACAATCTCAAGATATATAAAAAAATTGTCTTCAAAAAATACGTTCTAAAGCATACCTGTTGATATCATAATTCAAATGCAAATTAGAATAGAAATTTTAATGCGAAAGATTTTCTGCGGTATTCATCATACAAATTTATCACCTTACTTGTCCGTATGTCGCTCTGGAAAGAAATATATTTTAATTTACATGTTTTCTTAAAAATAAATGTAAATTTACCTATTTTTTCCACCGGCAGGCACGAATATGGTATTCAAAACAGAAACAATTACAACGAATTTTACACACTTGTATTTTAGCGCAAAACGATAAGTTTCGCAAATTTGTTAAATTACACTGTGGAACAAATTCAGGTTAGCAAAAGTTAGGTCGATTCTGAGAGTGAGGGGTGGAAATAGAGGCTAAATTAGAAGACCCTTAACGCGGCGTTTGTTTATGTTAGTTCGAATTTTTTTTAATCGACCCTCGCACTTTGCAGTCAAATGCCGAAAATTTTTGTAGTGCTTATGAAGCAAAATGTTGGAATTTTTTTTTCATGCTTTTTGAACATATTTTCCACAAAACTAAGTCTTTTTTGCTTTCTGTTTGATCTATAATATGCTTCTCAGTTTCTTCAATAAATTTCATTTGAAAAGAAAACAATCATAATACAAAACTTGCGTTTTCCAGCTTAATATTAATTTACTTCTCATTCCTTATATACCAATTTTTTCAGTATTGGTTTTGAAAAAACATTGAAAAAGAAATTATAAAAATATGGAAAAATATATAATTTTGAAATGTTAGTTATGAAAAGTTTTAAGTAAAAAAATTAAATAAATTAAATTAATGATTTGGCCAGTTGCCGTTTAGCAGGCGGTTGTGGATCAACATCACTGCTCTCTCTAATATCTTGGTCATCGTCATCATCATTAGAAAGGTCGATAATTTCGTCCAACAGATATTCTGGAATTTCATCTTTGTCTTCCCCTTCTCCCTCGTCTTCCACTTCTTCAAAGGTGTTTTTATACCACCAACAAATTTCAGCGAGTATTGCATCTGGAGATTTCTTTCCTCTGTACCTGAAACGAAAATAGTTTTCAGTCGTTAACAGGTTTAAATTGTGCAATCTGACAAAGATATTAGAAAAATCTAGGAATCCAAAATATGCACACTCTAGTTACCTTATAAGCTGATTAGTGAACTATCGATGAATAAACGCCAATCATCTTTTTTATAGGTGAACCCTATCGTCTCCATTAACTTTTCGATATCGTTGCAATGAGCGAAATTTTTTGCATCATTCACATTGAAGAACTTTTCTAAATCTTTTTGGCGTTTCCGATATGCTGTTACTTCGGTACCTTTCGCCAGCAAATTATTTCCTTTCAAAAATGAAGCCAGTTGTTCTGATTTTTTCTGAGTCAAACACAAAATTGCAAAAATTGCATCCAATTGCTTTTATGTGACTAGGATTGGGTCCTTTGATGTTTCATAGGATGTACCTTCACCAGGGTCGTATTCTGAGAAGAAATGCATGGATATAGCAGCGGCGGTTGTAGTACTAATATCTGTTTGAAGATCAATACTTCGGTATGTTGGTACTGGAACGAATTCTGAGTGCGGTAATGGTAATTGCACACTTTGCTCTGCTACATAAGTTTTATTCTTTGCTTTCCTTCTATTCAAAGTTTTATGGTAGTTGATACATCCATAGCAATTTTCTTGTTGATGCTGGCTGTTGTCTAACCACATCATTGGTATACCAAAAGGCATAGCCTTCTTCTTTTCACTTTTCCATTGCATAACACTTGAATAGCAATTAAAGCAAACATTTTTAGGGGCATAGTTTACTTCAGTGATAAACTCTTGCGAGAAATATTGTTTATAGGCTTCCAAAAAACAATCACTGGCATTGCCACATTTTTCATCGCTTGCTATGAAACGTCCACAAACATTACAAAAATGGTCCATTTTACATTTTGGTTCCGACATTTTTAATACAATATATATTATACAATGTTGTTTTAGTTATTTTTATGAAACCGATGCACTTAACTTAAATTACTCACAAAATGAAATAAGTTCCAAAAAAATTAATAGCGAATTTTATCACGACCGAGCGAAAATTAAAAGACATCAGCTTCGGCTGAGTTTCGAGTCTTAACTGAATCTTTATTTTTGATATTAGTTCCCTGGTACGAAATAAATAAAAATCGCAACCTGTGCGGTGGTTGGAAACAAAAAAGAGGAAGACGAGGAAAAAGAGGAAGAAGGGGAAGAAATTTATTGCATTTGACTGCAAAGTTCGAAGGTCGATTAAAAAAAATTCGAGCTAACATAAACAAACGCCGCGATACGGGTCTTCTAATTTAGCCTCTATTTTCACCCCTCACTCTCAGAATCCACCTAACTTTTGCTAACCTAAATTTGTTCCACAGTGTTATTCGTTATTATTGGAAATGCAAGACTTGGCATGGATTTTTAATTTCTTATTTAATCAATTCAAATGAATAAAAACACATTTTTCTAAAATATTTCTCAATTTACATTTTAAAGTTTTTTCTGAATCTTGAATGTAACTCTGTGCAGAGAATGAGAGAATTGAAAATCAGGTGATCCCAGCTGTTTTCAAATGTAAGCAAACAAAATGGCGTTTTCCGTACTTGTGAGCCTATACAATTCCTTATACCCTGCCAGCCAAAAGTGGTGAAAAATCTGGTGAAACCGCGGGTTTCGGTCACTTCAAAACTGGTGACATTTGTATGGGCGGTGTGCAGATTGTCACCACTTTCCCCCTGTACGTGTGAGCCTTGCATCACTGTCGCACTCATTCAGATACTTCGTAAGGAAAACATATAGCTGCACTCGTCTAGCATTGCCCACTTCAGCTGGCGCAGGGTTGCATTCTCTTCAGCGAAATCAAAATAACCTTAAAAACTTTAAATAAAAAATCTTAAAATTTTTTTTTGATTTTTATTTTGCAAAATTTATTTTTCAAAATACGTTGTTAACCTAATATAAATAGTTAGTAATCAATATTATGAATAAAAATTACAATTAACATTAATAATAAAGATATTTTTACATACATATGTGGTTGCTTAATTGCTTATTATTACTACTACTCCTTTGCATATAGCTGTTTTCAAAAGCTGCAAAATTTCAATAAAATGTTAAGCGATTTTAACAGTATTATAATCAAAAGAAAGATAATCGATTTACCTTTCTTTTAATATATATTGACAGTTGAAAATCATTTGTATTGGTTCACAAAAATCTAGTTTCTTTACAACTTTGCAAAATTTTACCACTTTTTCACTGCTTATATATAGCTGTTTACAAAAGTTGCAAAGTTTTTATGAAAACGTAAAGCGATTTTAACGGTGTTATAATCAAAAGAAAGGTAATCGGTTTATTATTTATTAAGAGTTGCAAATCATTTATGGTGGTTAAGAAAAATTAAGTTTTCTTACAACTTTGAAAAATTTGACAAGTTGGACCTACACTTTGAAGGTGCTCCTGGCGTTGAAGGTGCTGAGGGCGGAAGGTACCCATGGTGCTCCTGGCGATGAAGGAGCTGAGGATAGAAGGTACTGGTGGTGCTCCTGGCGATGAAGAAGTTGAGGGCAGAAGGTTTTAGCGATGAAGATGCAAGCGTTGAAGGTGCTGATGGTGAATCCAAAATCTGCAAACAAACAAAAATATCAATTCAAATTTATAAACATTTAAAAAGTCTCAATACATACCTTCAGAATGTGACTAAGTCGCTGCTGTTTTGCAATCTAAAAGAAGAAATTACATTATAATTAAATAAAATTGTTAAATACTTATCCTTTCCTTCAAAATTTTCGCAAAGTGACATTTCTTCACAGTATGTATACTGTCATCAAAACTCCGATGTTTCTAACTTGCTCGCTCTAACGCATAGAATTCTTATTAGAGTACGAATTCTTATCGGGTATGTAGCTCTAACAAAGGGACATTTTTTTGACAGTTCGAACAAAAAATTTGTAAGTGTGTGGGTGAGATGACTAAAAAGTTGTGAATGTGTTTGTAAATCGTTTGATTTTCAGGGGAAAGTGGTGAGCCGTGGCTGGCAGGGTAGTCAAATTTTAAAGGCAATTTTTCCAATAAGGCAGTGTCAAAATCGTTTTCTCGCTCTAATTAATTCACCTGGTATAATTCCGCCATGCTATTCCGGTACTCTTATTTGACAATTTATTATCAGAAATTTTTTTTTGATTTGACTTTCACGTTAACCATTTTGAGTGAGAACTTATGTATTTTTTTGATTTGAATAAAAAATTAAAGAAAAAATGCCAAGAAATTCTTGCCGTTTGTGCAAAAGCACACATAGCGTTGTAGTATTGATGTTTTCAGTCCGGAAGGTTGAGGATCTAAGGCGAAATTGGACAGAGGTATGCAACAAAACCAAGGGTTAACACCAGATTTGAAAAAAGCGAACACCGAAATGAAAGAAAAAATAATAACAAAATCAAATTTTACTTTCAAATATAAAGACGTCAGTTACCTGGAACACTATATTATTTCACTATGGGTCGTCAAGGTTCATAGAATACAAGGTTACGAAATCAGCCATGGCCGCCATCTTGATGACGTAGATGGCTCAATTTTTGGAGTTGCCAGATTCCTAAAAAATTATCTTATAAAAATACACTATTTTAGTCAAAAATACATCAAGTTTTATTTCAAATATGTGTAACCCTGATATTTACCGTTTGACAATTTGCGTTGAAGTTTGTGCTTTTTTCTGCGTCTTTGAGTTTATTTAAATTATTAAAAATTTAAGTGCGCTGTTTTTGATTGCAAAAATTACACTGAAAAGGTAATGCAGCGTTTTTGCTGCATTTAAAATGCAACATTTAGCACTTTCGAACATATGTTTTCGAAGAGCGTTCATGCTATCGCATTTAGCAAATATACATTTACGCGAGTTCGAAATCGTACGCTTTTGACAAACAGCCGTGTTCCAGTAGCTTTTTCAGATCCACATCTATTACGATCAATTCACACGCAGAAAATAATGTGCAAAAACCCTACTGAAAAGGAAAAAATAAATTTTAAACCAAAAATTCAACACAAAAACTTTAATTGTTTTAACCATAACCGAACATTTGTTTGTGTATATATTCATTTGTCGGTGCTTTCAATAAAAATTTCCTCATTTAATTAGGAAACAAAACAAACAGAGGTGATCACAAATTAATCCAGATTTCTATCAGCACCACATCGATGTTGAATTTGCTTAACTTTTCTTTATCCAAATAATGTAAAACAATAAATGAAATCTCGATCGGCGATCACTGAAACGCAGCTAGCCACTATATACTCGAAAAAGCAATGTTGCCACTTTTTCTCATTAAACCATGTTCGAATCGTGGAAATTTTTGAAGATCCCAGGGTTGCTTTTAGCATTTAGATTCTTAATGCAAAACTGGAGTTGCATTTAGTTGTATTTAGGTGACGAATTTTGTATGGATAAATGTACATTTAGAGTAGCATTTAGAGCTAAAGATGAATTGCAATTTCGGTAGCGAAATTTTGCCATGTTATGAACGCTTTTTATTTAAAAATGCGCGAGTGCGTTCTGCTCACTTTCAAGAATAAAATCACCAGCAAATTTCAATTTGTATTCGACTTACATTTCTGTTGTCACTATTATTATGTTAATCCTGTTTCACGTCAAGTTATAACATTTTATGTTGTTATAATAAGCTTTGCCACGATTTTATATCAAAAATGCCTATTTGATTAGGATTCCTCAAATATGCTATACGGCAGCTATATTTTCTGCGTTTTGTGTACTCTCCTTCTTCGTAAAATATTTAAGCCAATCAGAACTCACTTCGCAACTGCGTCATTGGAGGAAAACAAATTTTCGACAGCACCATGTCGTAACCTTCTATCTATGAACCTTGATGGGTCGTTGCTAAATGTAAATATTAGTTGGCTTGGTAGTGCCGCTCCAACACCAACACAACATACTCAAGCCAAATATTTACAATTTAAAAGTCTGAATGCAGAGATTTATTTTAGTTTGAGGCAGGGCGTGTAACTACCGTTATGCACATTAAATAAATATTTGTTTTCTTATCATAACGAACGTTCACATGGAAGGCCATATTTATTTACCAAAGGTTTTTATTTTTGTTGTGTTCTCCTTTTTCAGCACCGTTGATGTTGTTATATTTTCCGGAGGCATGCCACGATCAGCGTATGGAGACCACAACTGTGTATCGGTACATACAAACAACGGGAATAATGTTTGCTTGGACTTCACATCAAAAGTAATCGATTTCTTTGTTACGTTCCAAGATAATACCGACAATGTACAAGTCCTGGTCGTATTACTCGAGGAAGAGTTCTGTGCTTACGATTTGGCCGATTCCAAAGTTCCTGCTATTAAAACACCATATCTACATTCGGTTCACGCATCTGCGGTTACTTGCAATTACCTTGCATCCCTAGTAAACCAGGATGTTTATAACAAAATATTGCATGCAGGAGAAGAGCAAAATACTGAGTGCAGCAAGATACAATGGCCGATAAATGGCGGTATTTTAGAGGAAGAAGTTCCTGACGTGGTTGACAATGATGATGTACGACTATACGAAATATTATTGACTGGTCATGAGGACGGTTCGGTGAAGTTTTGGGATTGTACAGGGGTAGTTTTGAAACCTCTTTATAATTTCCAAACTGCCCCTTTGTTTGGGTATGAATAAACGAAATTTTAGTTATTAAAACTTACCTATCTATATTTGAACAGGAATGAGAACCAAGACGACATACCGGCGGAAACGTCAGAACCTTTAGATGACTCAGAACCACCATTTCAGAAAGCCGGCCTATTCGATCCGTACTCAGACGATCCCCGCTTAGCGGTGAAGAAAATTGCTTTGTGTCCAAAAACTGGGCGAATAATCGTTGGAGGCACAGCCGGGCAAATTGTCATTGCTAGTTTTGTTAAAAGGGAATCTGAAAATACTCCGTTTAAAGTTAGTTCAATGAACTTGGTGAGTGATCGTGATGGTTTCGTTTGGAAGGGCCACGATCAGTTGACGGTACGTCCAAATTTGCTTGAACCGGATGCGGAACTTGTTGGTTATTCCGGTGTTGAAATAACAGGCATTTTGCAAGTTCTTCCACCGGCAAGTATAACGTGCTTGGCCCTGGAAGCGAATTGGGGACTCGTAGCTGGGGGAACTGCCCATGGTCTCGTTTTATTTGACTACAACACTTTTTTGCCTGTTTTCCATCGCTGCACTCTGAATCCAAACGGTAAATAAAAAAAAATCGAAGCTATACAAACTAATAAAAGCATTGAATTAACTTAACAGATTTAACAGGCGCTGGGGAAACGTTGTCTCGTCGTAAGTCATTCAAGAAATCTTTACGTGAATCATTTCGAAAACTTCGAAAGGGTCGCTCCTTGCGAAACAATCCATCACAAGTTCCAACAACAGTAAGTACAATTTTAAAAGTTATTGTCATTTTCATTGTGCTAGAGAGCAACTAGGATGTTTTGGATCAAAGCGTTTATTAACAGTGCGGCACCGCGCAGTGGGAAATAAGCGACTAATTTTGTTCAAAAAAGGCTGGAGGAGTAAATTTTTAACCCAGTTGAATAACTATTTTTTTTTAAATACTTGGAACGGGTTTTAGAATAGATTGTCTAGGCCCGACTTAAAAAAATGTTTTGATTTTTATCAGTATATCAAGCCCTAACCGTCAAAAAGGCGTAAGCGACTTTTTTGCAAAATTTTCTTTTTAATGCAAAAGTTTTCGTAGAGCATCTAGAAGCATTTCTGCATTAAAAATACAATTTTGAAAAAAGTCGCTTATCTACGTCTTTTTGGCGGTTAGGACTCGATATGGTGAGAGTCGGGAAAATTAAAATAAAAAGCGACCATCAAACAAAAATTAATATATTTCATGGTGGCAAATTTAAGATTTTGAAGGTGGTAAGAACATTTTTAAGGTCTTTGAATCGATTCTGATGATAAATCGTAAAAATAAAAATGACCGATCCAATCAGGCGGATGCTATCCAAAACTCGTGTTCTTTTGCGTTTTTGTGGATAAAGTGTGCTATATTGAATCGACTATTTTGAATTTCGTAATTCTATCGTCAGAACCGAGTTCAAAGAACTCAGAAAACGTTTTTACCACATTTAAAATCTGAAATTCGTCACCTAGAAAAATATTATTTCTAGTTTGAAGGTTTCTTTAATTTTTTGCATTCACCATTTGCTGATAAAAATCAAAACTCTTTTTGTTAATTCGGTCCAGGACAATCTTTTCTAAAATCTGTTCCAGGTATTTAAAAAAAATATTCTAGGGTGCTGTTCTTTGACTTTATTTATTTTTCTGAAAATCATGTTTTGTCCTTTATTTCCTCTTGTTGTTGTTGTTGTTGTAGCGGCTACAACAACCCCGTCCAGGTCGGTTGGTATCTCAGTCGTTGTAGTCAAGTTCCACTAACGGCAGCCCTAGGAAGCGTGCAGCTTCTGGGGGGTTAGTCCACAGGGACAAGGCCGTTAGGATTGTCGGGTTTTCCGGGCATGCGAAGAGATGTTTCGAGTCATGTGGGGTCTCTCCGCATGCCGGACACTCATTTGTCACATCCTCATTCAATCTACTCAGGTAGGAGTTTAACCTGCTGCAGTAGCCGGAGCGAAGTTGTGCTAGAGTTGTTCGCGTCTCCCGGGGTGGCAGGTGAAGCTCCGTCTCGTCTGTGTCCGGGGGCGGTATGCCTAGAACGGCATTCACAGGTCTAGAGTCTACATAACTCGAGACTGACTCCCTGTGAATGCCGTTCAGGGCCAGTCGGTAACCTGTCTGGTCCAGAGGTTGCTTGATGAAGCTCCAGACTTCGTCCTTCAGTTCATATAGATGCCTCCTGACGTGCCTAGGCGAGGGCTCCTCTGCAAGCAGCTGTTTGTTCGGGTGGCCACTTCTGTGGCTCCCGACCAGGAACTGCTTGCAGAGCATGATGTTCTGCTCCTTTACGGGGAGCATTTGCGCCTCGCCGTGAAGATGGTGTTCGGGCGACATCAGGAGGCATCCTGTCGCTGTCCTGAGTGCGGTGTTCTGTGCAGTCTGTAGCTTCGTCCACTGCGTCCTACTAGCCCCCGGCGACCACACTGGCGCTGCGTAGTTCAAAACCGGCCGGCCTATTGCCTTGTATGTTGCCAGCAACGTTTCTTTGTCTTTGCCCCAAGTACTGCCGGCTAGCGACTTGAGGACCTCGTTGCGGCTCTATACTTTATTGACAATAGCGGTTGCGTGCGCAGAGAAGGAGAGCAGGCTGTCGAATGTTACTCCGAGTATTTTGGGGTTATTCACCGTCGGAATTGGTGTGTCATCGGCGTGAATTCCCAGCGGTAGCCTGACCTCCTTCGTCCAGGTTGTGAACAGGGTCACAGAGGATTTCGTAGGGGAGAGGGCTAGACACTTTGCAGTGAAGATGCGATAAAGTTCAGAGAGATATCCGTTTACTTTCGAACACAGGTCATCAATTCCATTCCCAGTCGCCATGATTGAGCAATCGTCGGCGTAAGAGACAATCGAGACTCCCTCTGGTGGTTGAGGGAGCTTTGAAATGTAAAAGTTAAACAGTAGCGGGGAAAGGACACCACCCTGTGGAACCCCCTGTTTTATTTTCCTCTGTTTACTCGTTTTGTCTCCAAACATTACCGACGAATGTCGACCACTCAGATAATTTGCCGACCACCGTTTGAGCCTCTGTGGGAGAGAGGAGGCCGCTATATCTTCTAGTAGCGTGGAATGGCAGACGGTGTCAAACGCCTTTGACAAGTCCAACGCTACTAGAATCGTTCTCTCACAGGGACGGTTTCGGTTAAGGCTACGAGTTATCTGAGTGTTTATGGCGTTAAGTGCTGTTGTTGTGCTGTGCACTATACGGAAACCATGCTGATGCTTCGCTGGGGTCAAGTGGTTTGTGAAGTACGGGAGTAGCAAGGCCTCGAGTGTCTTCGCTACCGGGGAAAGGGGTGTTATCGGACGATAAGAATCTCCTTTGTTGGCAGGTTTCCCCGGTTTGAGCAGTGGGACCACTCTCCCCACCTTCCAGATGTCTGGGATGATGAGAGTGGCCATAGACAAGTTGAGGACCTCCGTTAGGTACGCTACCCCCGCAGGACCCAAATTTTTCAGCACCAGCATGCATATTCCGTCGGGACCCATGGCTTTGGAGGCTTTCGCCTTCCCGATGGCCACCTGAACTTCACCGCAAGTGAAAGCAATGGGGGCACAGGTTGTTGGCAGTTTGTGCAGCCTTCTGGTCATTCGACCCTTGGCTTTGTCCACCGGAGGATGCAGTATGAACTGCCGGCTAAAATAGCTCGCGCATCGCTCCGGGTCCGACGAAGCATGGTCGCCGAAGGAAATTTCGACTCTGTCGTCGTGCTTCGTCGGATTGGACAGCGACTTCACGGTTGACCAAAGCTTGCTCACACCAGAGGTGAAGTTACAGGTCTTCAGATGCTCCTCCCACTTCTTCCGCTTATGTACGTTTACTAGTTGCCGAATCTCCGCGTTGAGATCCCTGATACCGGGAACTCCGTGATCGGCCTGACGAAGGCTATCACGCTCATCGGCTAGAACAGCCGCTTCGGCAGGGAAGTTTGGACGTGGGTCCGTTATACAACCTGCCGGTATGAAGCGAGCTGCAGCCGCGGTGACAGCCCTGCGGAACTTACGTTCACCGAGATGGACGTCGGTTGGTGTGGGGAGCGCTGTGAAGGTGTTTTCGGTAAACTCCGCGTAACGTTTCCAATCAGCTTTAGAAAAGTTGATATAGGTCCGGTGTTTGGCGGAAGCAAAGTCGGTTGGTTTATCTATCGAGATGACTATGGGTAGGTGGTCTGATGCTAAAGTCAGCATAGGTCGCCATGTTATGCTGTTTATCAGACCAGCGCCGACTATGGTGATGTCTGGCGAGCTACTGCAGTTACCCATAATCCTGGTGGGTGCGTCGTCGTTCATTGTGCAGAATGTCGAATCGTCTATCTGCTCAGCCAAGTATGTTCCCCTACGATCGTTTGACAGGCTTGAATGCCAAAGATCGTTGGGCGCATTAAAGGCACCTACTACCATACGGTTTTCACCTCTTAGGAGCGCACCTATATCAGGGTGATATCCTGCCGGGCAGCAGGTGACAGGGGGTATGTACATTAGCGCACACAAGGGGTGGGTTTTGGGGTTCAAACCCCCCCTAAAGCTAATAACCTCAAATACAATCTGTATCTTAAAGCTAAGAAGCCAGCTCTAAGAAATATTTATTATAATTTCTGTTGCTTGAAAAAGCGCTTTGCTTTTGCTGTAAATTTTCATGAGGGAATAAATATACGAGCATTTTTTTTCTTGAGAGCTGCAAACTGATTTAAGTAATTTTGGTAGAAGAAAATTTCTTTTCCATTTCTCGTCCGTCGTTTTATATGAATTTTTCGCTTTTCTTGAGAGTTCAGTTAATTTTTTCGGTATTTGAAATATTAAAAAAATTTAGCAATCGTGAAAAATCACCATCTCTATCGAAAACCAGAAATCGAAAAAATGAACATAGAAGTGCAAAAATTCATGGAATCAATAAATTTATTTTTACTGACTCTTTTTTAAAATTTATTATTAGGTACTTTTGAAAGTTGAGCGCATCTTGAGTTTATAGAACTTT
This sequence comes from Rhagoletis pomonella, assembly GCF_013731165.1. NCBI lineage: Eukaryota > Metazoa > Arthropoda > Insecta > Diptera > Tephritidae > Rhagoletis > Rhagoletis pomonella. The sequence goes on from NW_023458577.1 coordinate 84,928, forward strand.
TTATTAAACAAGTAGTTTTTAAGGAAAGAACACAACCGACTTCAATTCTCATATTCAAATTTAGGGGTACCGTTAATTTCTTCATGATCCAATCATCGGATCTCTAAAACAAATTACGGGACGAACCTTGAGGTACTATCATTCTAATAAAAAAAGGATTATTGAAAACGGTTCACGAGGTCCAAAGTTATGTATTCCGGCGAGATGATAACCTCCCTTTTTTGAAGTCGGTTAAAAGCGTTTGAGTTCTGTTAATCTGTAAATAAAGTGCAGTTTATGAATTTTGAAACGTTTATTTATTTATTACATACTGTACATAAAACTTGCATAAATGTATTTTAAAGAGGGTATTATCTGAAGCAAATTTTCAGTATTTTCCGGTGATATATCTTCAGAAATATAAAACCCCCCTAAAATATATTCCTGGGTGCACCCCTGGGTATGTATATGTTAAATATTTCGAGCTCAACATCGCCTGACCGGATATCGATGCCCTGACATTCTAGGGTGGTATCCCTGCGGTCGATGTCTGCTTCGATAAGACGATACTGCACGGTGTGGTGCGTGATGAACGCTAAGCCACCACCATTATCTCGCTCGCGATATCGACGGTGCACGTTGTACCCGGCGCATCTCAACAAAGTTGAATTGCTGTGCAACTTCGTCTCTTGGACCGCAGCTATCAATATACCATGCCGACACATGAAGACGGTTATCTCCTCATTCTTGCTCTGTAGCTCGTTACAGTTAAATTGAAGGAGCTTCATGTGGTTCGGGAGACGTGTCGTGATGTGGGGTGTAAATGATGTGTGTGTTCTTACCGCCGTTGGTTGTGTGCGCTGCTGTGATGGTTGCCGCCCTGTGGTGGTGGCGGGAGGCGTCGCTGTTGGGGTCTGCGACCGAGCAGCGCAACACGGGCCCTCGAAGTTCCCAGTCCAATCTCGCGTGGTACGCAGACCTGAGCATGCCCTAAAGTGGCACCAGCCAAGGCAGGTGTTGCACTTGAGTGATGTCACATTACGGAATATCCTGGTCTGACATACCGTGCAGATTGTAGGGGGAACCAGGAGTTGTTGGCGGCGGCGTGTGGGTGGTGGTGCGGTTGAGTTGTGTTATGTGGTCTGTCGTGGCTGTGGTATGGTCTGTGGTGTTATTATGTTGTTGTGTTGTGGTGACTGTGTGAGGCTGCTCGGGTGGACTGAGGTTGGCCGTGGAGGCTGCTCTGTTTCAGCAACAGGGGGCCACGTACGACGTGGTCCACTGTCGATGTGTCCGTAGTCCTGAGCAGACTCTAAGGTGACTCCACCCCTCGCAGGCATTACAGTTGACAGAGGTGGAGTTGTGGTGTAGTCGTCTCCGGCATACACAGCAGGTGTAGATTTCTGGCCCTGGGTTTAACTCGATGCCAGCCCTGAGTAGAAGAATACGTAGTGAATGTAGCCCTATGGACGAACAACTTCTGAGATACTTCGCCGACCTAAACGGGGTTAGATCGCCGAAACAACAGCTCTTGGTCGGGTAAAACCCGAGTCATTCCGGTACGTAGAACCGGCTGTCGTGGGAATTTCCTCTCCTGTCCTCTGTCCTTTTTGATATTTAAAAATCGTAAGTACGTCGTACGAAATATGTTATTTTTTTAATTACGAATTTTTGTATTTTTTATACCTTTCTTATTTGATGTAAATTTTTTTTAATCTTTATGTTGCCGAAAAGGTCTCCCTTAGGAGTATAATTGGCCCTCAAAAGGTTTTGGCCTTTAAGATCGGTGTTGACTTATACTCTCACTGATTTTGAAAACCCTATCCCTAGTTATTTATTTTTATACTATAAATCTCAGGGCGAAACCCACAGCGCGTAGTTAACCACTGGCAAGAGTTTAACTACCGATTTTGATAGTCACAACGCTCAGTTAACAAAAGTTTAAACCAGCATGCTCCCATAGTTAAACTCTTGTGAAATTAAATTTTTCTTTTGTGGAACAAATATAAACAGTATAGAAAAATATAGATTTTCCATATGAATTTCCATAGTTCACTATTTGACTCTGAATATAAATTCACACCTACCTGCGAATCCATGCAACAATCAAAGAAGAGGTGAGCAGCTAATTTATACCTGAGGATGTACACACAGAACTGAAACTACTGGTTGAACGAAAGAATATAATCCGCTGAGACGTACCTAACTATGAACCAACGACGATTTAACACGGCTATAAATAGTGACAGACAAACAGAAACTATTCAGAACGAAAAATGACACTGAAGATGGCACAACGCCGAAACCGGTTTGTCTCCAAACCAAATTTGACAAGGGATGACGGAAAATCGTTCCACATTACATCACACTCCTACCCTGTCGGAAATACCAACAACAAAAATGTAAATTCACAGTCTAATCCTTCGGAGCGCGCGCTTTGAAAGTTACACGAGAGGGCGCGCCGCGGCAATTTAGCCGCAAGGTGCATCTCAAAGATTGACTGATTTTTTTTTTTACTTATGTCGAAAAATCATTCAAATAAAACATTTGAATAATTTGTGTTTATATTGAAACATATAAGGCGTGTTTTTTTACACGCATACGTATCTGCGCTTAAAAATTGTATGGAGCTGTAAGCGAATTATTGAATCATGTGCTTATGAATAGTTGGCGATAAAATCAAAATTACTTGTTTTGAAATGGAAGTTGTCGATGATTGTTTTTTTTTACACGTTAAGCGTAGATGTATATGCATGTAAAAAAAACACGGCTATTATAAGCACTTATTTTTTAAATTTTTATCCGTCACCATCAACAGTGGTGTTGGTACATTCTACACATTGTGAAATATGCTTGCAATGTTTTCTGCAAACAATTTTGTTACAATTAATACAGCAAATTTTTGTTTTATTATTCCTGGTACATATTGCTGGTTTCAATTTCTGCTGCGTAGCCGGTTCGCTTCTATATAAGTTTAAAAACATCAACAAACCTAAGAAAATGAATATCATAATAGTTACAATAATGTTAACGCAAAGTATAATTGTAAAATGACACATGACAAAATACTTAACAAAATAAAAATTTTGATTTATACCCTTATCAAAAACTCACTTCTTCAACTATCTTAAACTAAATTTTGCGAGTTACATTAAATTTTTTTGGTACACGGAACGGCACGCCGGGTCAATTCAGCCGCATATATGACACACAAACTTTCAAATACATATATCAACTGAACGATATAACGCAGCAAGTAACAGCTACCTGTGAACCATGGTACATCTCAAAACTTACAAAGTCACCAAGTGGCAGTAGCCGGCTACTACAATTAGTATTTGAAAACCACAAATTAAAATTTTTGCGGGTAGTTTGCCGCGGCGCGCTTTCCGAAGGGTTAACAAGAGAATCAGAAATTTTTTATGGAAAAGTGCTTTTGCGAATACTCACTGTGCCTTTAAAAATTCGATTAATCGATTATTTCTCAATAATTGCAATTAAATTTTTTGGCTTTTGATTAATCATATCGTCGTTTAAAGTACAACACTGCGTATCAAGAAAGTACAAAACCTCACAGATTGACAAGATTTTGTAGAAGATGGTAAAGCTAGTCCTATTTCAAAACAGTTCTCTCTTTTATCCCTCTTCTTCTTCTTACATCTAAGTATCGATATTTAAGTATAAATGGATAATAGCCTACGGTCAGGAACTGTACCAAATGAATGGAAAACTTCGGCCATAGTCCCAGTAAAAAAGATTAAAAATACCATTAAAGCTGAGGAACTAAGGCCAATAAATACCCTCCCTAAGTTGGAAAAAATATTGGAAACGGCTGTAAAAAACCAATTAACATACTATATCGAGTCTAATAATATACTCATTAAGGAGCAATCAGGTTTCAGGGCCAAACACTCATGTGAAACTGCTCTAAACCTGGTTCCATCACAATGGAAAGAGGACCTTAATTCCAGGACGAATATTGTGGCTGTATTCATTGATCTCAAAAGAGCCTTCGAGACAATTGACAGGGATGTTATGTTGAAAAAACTGGAACATATTGGTATAGAGAATTCCGAACTTAATTGGTTCCGTAGTTTCCTCTCGGACCGAAAGCAACAAACACTGATTGATACATCCTTATCCTTATTTATATCAATGATGTAAAATCAGTTTTGAAACACTGTAAGGTAAAACAGTTCGCTGACGATACTCTCTTAACGATTAGCGACAGGAGCATACCTAATGCAATGGTAAAGATGCAAGAAGATCTTGATTGTTTACACAAATGGTTGTGCGCAAACAAACTCCAACTAAATGTGACAAAAACTAAGTCTATGCTCATATCTAGGGCTGTCAACGTCGACCACATTAACTATAGATTAAAAATCAGGGATGAATTAATAGAAGACGTAAAATCATGAAGTATCTAGGTATAATCATTGACAATAAGTTAAAATTTGAGGAGCACATTGAATACACAGTAACTAAATTGCGAAAAAATTGGTCTTATTAAAAGATCGTGTAAGTATCTAAGAAGGAGGTATAAAACCCTAGCCTACAGATCTATAGTTGAAACGCACTTCATATATTGTCCAAATCTTTTTTATAGCTAATGACACACAAATTGATAAACTTCAGAAAATGCAAAATAGAGCTATGCGACTTATTTTGAACAATCGCTACGATACACCCATACAGGATATGATCCCAGAGTTAAATTGGTTGAGCATTAAACAGCAAATATTTTATCACGCTATGAAATTCATATTTAACATAAAGCAGGGTAGGCTTCCGGATTATCTGAGTGACACCTTACGATATATTAATGAAACTCATTCATACTTACTAAGGGAAAACAACAGCTTCAGGCTACCGCTATATAGAACGGAAGTTGACAAGAAAAATATCTGCTATAAAGGGTTGAAATGCTTTAACGAACGTAGGCACTTTCAGGAGGCTGCTATTTAACTAATGCAAAACAATGGCTATTAGGTAGCAAGGATGGGCATGGAATCTAGTCCTTTCCATCCGTCCATAAATGAGGAGACAGAAGCGTTCGGCATGGAAACTAGTACTTTCCATCCGTTACAGCAGCATGACTCTGGATCTCGTCCATTCAGAGCGCCTGCCTCCAAAATGGTATGGAGAGGAGGCGGCTTGGAAACTAGTCCTTTCCAACCGCCCAGTATATGTACTGTGCTGCTCGGAATCTCATCCATTCCATATGATACTCTTAGATATTTATTATTTATTAGCAGGGAACGGATTTTTAGGACCTAAAAACCTATAAAAAGGGCAAAATAAAATAACGAAATAGGCTGGAAAAGGCAAAATGTTATTATTATTATTATTTAGTACTGATTTGAATATCAGAACTAATAGAATTATATGAGCATTGGCTGCCGAGGCCATCAGCTCTACGTTGCATAAATGAGTTGTGTTTATATTTCTGTATGTGTCACGTAGTTTTAGTGGTTATATGGTTAAATCAATAGTTTTAACGAATCTAGCGATTTTTTCAATGTTTGTGGAGGTAGGAATGGAGAGTATTTCCGAAATGTTCTGTGAGTCGAGTATTTCTTGTTTTGCTTCTTCGTATAGAGGGCAATCGTTGAGGATGTGTTGCAATGTTTGGAGTGTGTTACAGTTTTCGCAGATTGTTTGGTTTTCTCTTTTTAGTAGATATGCATGTGTTTGTGTTGTGTGCCCAAGACGGAGTCGAGAAAATATCCTGGTTTTAAAACCGTTTACGTTTTTGGGGTATTCCGGAGGAACTAGATCTTTGTTGATGGCTGAGCAGTGAGGGTGTTGGTGGTTTTGGTATTCCGTTTTTGACTTTGCTTTTAGGTGTTGGTGGATGTGGTGTTTTATGTCAGTTTTTTCTATGTTTGAATCGGTGAAGATGGGAGCCATACATGCGAATTTCGCAGCTTCATCGGCGTGGTAGTTACCTTCGATACCTGCGTGTCCTGGAACCCACAGTAGCTTAACGTTGTTGACGTTTTTTATTAGTATATCCCTAATGTTGTTTATGGTTTCCCAGTTGTTACAGGTGGGATTTCTCACCGCTCGTATGACTGACAGGCTATCAGAGCATATGACCACTTTTTGCTTTTTATGAGTACATAGCGCCAACGCTGCTAGAATGGCACTTGCTTCTGCAGAGAATATTGAGGAAAGAGGGATCATTTGCTTTATGCTTAGATAAGAACCAAATTCGGTCATAACGCTAAACGCTGTTGAGTAGTTTGTTTTGGAGCCATCTGTGTAAATGATAGTCCATCCGTTCTTTTTGAGGTCGGTTGTTTTTTGTAGAAACAGTTGTTTAAAGGTGGAGTTAGGGGTACTGTCTTTTTTATATCTATTTAACGACCAGTCGTATGACGCCTGATTAATTTTCCAAGGAGGGTTGTGATTATCGATTGCCCGGAGTTTTGGTACAATATCGTATTCGGTGCAGAGTTGCAGCACTCTTGATATTGCTGGGACCGTCCTTAGAGCTCGCTTGTTTGACACCAGTCTTTTCGCATCTTTGTCTATTATTGAGTTGGTTTGGAAGAGTATTTTTGGAATAAGTTTGGCTCGAACAGTATGTATTCGTTCTTCAAGTTTTGGTAGGCCAGACTCGATTAACAGATTTGTTACTGGGGTAGTGCGGAAGGCAAAAAGGGCAGCTCTGATAGCTTTGTGATATGTGCTCTTAATGGTGTTAATGCTGGTTTTGGAAGCTGAGCCGTAAAGAAATAAACCATAATCAATTTTGCTGATGATTATTGTTTTTATGAGGTGTATGAGGGTGTTAATGTGCACATATCCTTTGTATGAGAGATATGAAATGAGGTCGACTCTAGGCAGTAGTGCTTTTTTTAGTGTAGACAGTTGGCGAATCCAGGAGTAGTTATTGGTGAATATTAATCCCAGAATTCGGAGTTCTTCAACGTTTCGAATAGTATTGGTACGTATGGTTATGATGTGGTTGTTTGCGTTACATTGGTGCTTTTTGCAGATGTGTATTTTTTTTGTTTTGTCGAAGGATATCTGCGCTCCTGATGTTAATGTCCATGCTTCTATTTCTTTAAGGGCGTTCTCGAGTACCTGATTGGATTCATTGTTGTTTTTGATATTACATAGGATATATAAATCATCTGCGTATATGCAGTGAGAGATGCGATCATTATTTGAGAGGATTGAATTGAGTTCGTTGAAAGCTATGGAGAATAGAAGAACTGAAAGAAGTGAGCCTTGCGGAATGCCATTGACCGAGGGGTATAGGCTAGAGCAGATGCCATTTACTCTTACACGGATTTTTCGGTGTTGGAGAAATGCTTTTATGAAACCGAAAATTTTCGGACCAACTTTCCATTGGTGTAGCGTTTTTAGGATAACGTGGGATCCAATCCTATCGAATGCTTTCTCAAAGTCAATTGATAAGATTGATGTGTGATTCCGTGTTGACAGAGCTTTTGAGGCGTGATAGTCAATGTGCAGCAGAGCGTCAATGCATCCTTTACCAGGTCTAAACCCGACATGGTTAGATGAGATGAGCTTCATCTTTTCCGCGTACCAGAGCAACCGCGTGGCTATTATTTTCTCTACTAATTTCGAAAGACACGAGATTAGTGAGATGGGACGGTACGATCCAGCCAGTTGGTTGTTTTTTTGGGGTTTTGGAATAGGGATGATAGTGGCTGCTTTCCAGTTTTGAGGGATGATACCTGTGGAAAATATGGTGTTGTAAAGTGTCAACAGCCTTGTTTTTGTGGAGAGATTTAGGTGCTTGATCATATTATATGATATACGATCGAAACCGGGTGTATTCCCTTTAATTATTTTTAAAGTACAGAGCAGTTCGTCAATTGTTATGTCGGCTTCCATTTCCCTTGCACTTTTCGAGGTAACTTGATTGGGAGTTTGTTGCAGAGACTTTGCTTGTCTGAACTGGTCGGGAAAGTTTTCGTCTAATGAGTGCTCTGACCAGTTTTGGGCAAAATGGTGGGCTATTAATTTGGGGTGAGTAATTATATGTTGTGGAGTTTGAATTGCTGTAATTGAGTGTTGCGTGTTCTGATTTGTTAGTCTTTTGACTTTACTCCATAATTCCTGTGGTGTTGTGTTGACGTTTATTTTTTTTTGCGAAGTCTTGAAAGCTGGATTTCTTTTGTTGCTTCATTTCTCTGCGAAAAATTGCATTTCTTCTTTTGTATTCTAAGAGATTTAGTTGTGTTGGGTGTCTACGGAAAGTGTGCCATGCTGCCATCTTTCCACTTCGTAAAAAAGCCAGCCCTGAGTTCCACCAAGGTACGTGTTTTCTGCCTCTATTTGAAGATTGAGGGATGTATAGGTTAGCTGCTGTGCGTATTGCTTTAGTCATATTATTTGCTTCCTTGTTTGGGTTATCGCTGTATGGTCTTTTTTCGAGTTCGAGTTCCACAGTTTGGTTGAATTTTTCCCATTCTGCAAAATCGCATAAAAACTTTTTTGTTGTGTAGTGGGTTCTGTAAGTTTGTGATAGAGTGATTGTGGATATCACAGGGAAGTGATCGCTGTGATAAAGGTCTTCTAAAACGTTCCATGTGATAAATGGAAGGAAATTTGGTGTGGAGCATGTGATGTCTATGTGTGTTAAAATACCATGTGTTGATAAATGTGTGGGTCTACCGTCATTTAAAATGCATAGTTCCGCTTCATTTATAACGTTTTCAAGAATTTGTCCTCGAGAGTTGGGCGATGGAGAGCCCCATAAAGGGTTCCAGCTGTTAAAGTCACCTAGCAGTACAACTGGTGTTTGAATGGACGCAAGTAGATTGGTTAGATGTTGGCAGGGAATTTGTTGATTAGGTGGTATGTAACAACTTATTATTGTAAATTTTGGGTTTAAGTTGATTTCGACCGCGATTATTTGCAGATGTGTGTTTATTGGTACTATTTTGTGTTGAATATTTGTTTTTATCAGTACACCTACACCTTGTTTGGATGTCGTGTTTTGTGGGGCAAAATAAAATAGCGAAAAAGGCAGGAAAAGGCACTAGTATTGCAAAAAAGGCAAAAAAAGGCAAAACAAAATAGCGAAAAAGGCAGAAAAAGGCACTAGGTATTGCAAAAAAAAGCAAAATAAGGCACTAAAAAAAGACAGAAAATACAAAGAACCTTCAAAAAATACATTATTTTAGAAGTGTTTATATTACAAGTAAAAAGAGAAAAAATAAGAACTAGTTTCGTTATATGAAAAATTTGTACTTTGAGTCTTTGACTATTTTATCCTTTCGAGTTTCTAACTAATAAAACTTTAATCTGTATAGTTGTAGTAACATTGAACCAATAGATGCATTTTGAAGTTTTCTGGCAGCATTTTCATTCGATTTTCGCGAAGAAAAGTTTTGAATGTACTAAATGTGCGCTCGACGTAAGTTGATACAAGTGGAGCCCAATTTAAATATGGAACGATTGAAACGTTCATATTATCAGGAATAAGGGCGTTTTCCTCGCTTTTTACAATTTTATCCACACCCTTTATTGTCCCCAAGCTTACGTTAGCTGAGAAAACGGCTTTGAATTTTTCCAACACCAAGAGGTCTCTGCGCCTCTATAAGCCGCATGGGCATGTGTATATTTTTTAGTCTTAAAAAAAAAAAATTGTAAATGCTATAATCGCTTTTTTAAAGGTAGAAAAGGTAAAAAAAGGCAAATATCTTAAAAAATGCAAAAAAAGGCAACATCAAATGTGTATATATGGAATCAGGAAAAGCTAAGTCGTGGACATTCTTAATCGAATATACTCTATCTCTTTAGCAGAAAAAAGGCAATTTCCATAAAATCCGTTCCCTGTTTATTAGATACATATGTATAACCTATATTTCACCTAGATGAAAAGATAAATTAAAATAAGTGTATAAGAAAATTAACATTACGCTATCCCTACTTTTAATGAATAAATGTGGACTTTGTAATTTTTGTTATATATGTGTCATATGTGTATATATCAGAGCTGTGTAATGATTGTATCAATTGAGTGTGCATTCTCATTTTTTTGTTTCAAAAATGTGATTGTTTGATTTAAAAAATTTAAGAACCACTCTTGAGATTGGTTACAAATCGTAAACAGAACATATGTAGAGTGTTATGGAATGGTTGAGACCCATTCTCATAGAGAATGTGAATGCAAAAAAAAACTCAATCGTGTATGATTGTACGTTTATGGGAATGCAATCTGTCATTATCAATCAGTACTAATACTATTTCTTGTATCAGGGTTGAAATTTGTGTACTCAAAATGTGAAATCTGAAGATTGCCATCTCCCTTAAAATAACTAAACAAATAAATATTTGGTGCTGAAACATTTTTCTAAGTGTTTGGCCGAGCTTCTCCACAAACTTGAGGCATGAGTTCTGTTGTTGTGATACAAATGGAGACACTTACATATTTAAGGCTGACACCGAACGCCAAATGATTATATAAGAAGAGTTTTCAAGGCGGATGCATGAAAACTATAGTACGCTTGCAAACAATTAATAACATTTTGTGATAAATAGTTTTACAAATGTATTAGGACTTCAAATTTGTGTTTTAGTAAAGTATCAATTAAATAAATTATTATTGTAAATTAGTATTATAATAAATAGATATAAAAATGTTTATATTTGGCAGCTCTTAGACTTTTCTTTAATTGTAACAAATGACAGATGTAAACAAAATAAAAAAATTATTGCAATTTTACAAATTTAAAGAAAACGGGCATTCCTTACAAAAAAATATAGTAAGGGATCGAATTGCGCATATTTTTCTTACAACACCAAGTGCCTCCAAGAAGTGTTAAACCACTAAATACCTTAAAAAACGCCTTCAAAAATTTGAAACGAGAGCGAAGTGCAGTGTTCAATTGTGATCGGAATTGCAGGCAAAATTTGTGCGTTTGTAATTAATGTTTTATTTGAAGAAATGTTGCCCCTTGTCATTAAAAATAAGCAAACCAAAGGCCTCCTCCCCACCCGCCTTTCCACTGGTGGTTACACAATACTTGAATAGCACCTTAATTAACATTTGCTTGTTTTGTGCACGCACGGCCATTTAAACAGGCATGTCTGAATCGATTTCCTTCATCATTCTTAGCAATTTGATGTGCATTTTTATTGTTATCTGTTGCAAACAGACATTCTAGGAACTAAATAGGTTCTAAAATCTCTGTACACAAGCGCACTTATTTTTAACAGTTTCCAGTTTCTGTAATATTTATCAAAACAACTTTTATTTATTTTATGTTTTATGTGATTTTTAGAAGTGTCGAATACTAAAAAGTGCTGTGACTGGGTTTATGTAATTTAAAATTGTATTGATGATTACTAATAATTATAAAAAGGCGCTTACACATCGATGGTCCTCTGCAATAACGACACAACTCAAAATTTCATATATTTCAGTAGAGCCAATTAAAGAATTTTTGTTTCGTAATTTAGCAATAATATGTCTTGGAACGGAATAATTCCGGATTATTTACAGTCATATTGTAAGCTTTCAAATTATGTCTTTTTCTAAAGATTCAGTAAGTGTTGGACTGCAAAAATACGAAATAAGTAACAACTCGTATGTAGTTAAACGAAAAAAAAATCCATTTGTGTTGCTGAACAACAGCACAAAACGAAAAGTGTCGTTATTTCACAGTTTTTGACTTATGCCAATATTCACGATTAATGTTAGATATTTGCCACTGTTCAGTAGTAGAGATGGGCACGGGCCTAAATTTTCAGGCCCGGCCCGGCACGAGTGCAAAATCAACTTTCAAAACACGCACGAGCCCGCACGTTAAGAATTTTAGTCCCGGCCCGGCACGACGGGACACGTCCCAGCCCGGAAATAAAGAGCCAACTTTTATTGTATGTATACATATGTACATGTTTTTAATTTGGTGTTTATGTATGTATATTTACTTAAGCGAATCAATTTTTTACATCAAAGATTTTTATTATATATTTTCTGGGAGTGGAAGTGAAGGGTATTTTATGTACAGATGTGTAAACAAAACTACAAAGTATCTTATTTTTTCTATCGGTTTCCAAATATTTCTTTTTTTGCTTTTCCTTATCAAAAGAGTTTTAATATGTACTATTTTTTTTTTTGATAAAAACAAAAGCTTATCTAAATTTGTAGTATTAGCAACGGGCTTTTTCGTGCTTTTATTTTACTCAACGCCCATACACGCACGAGTTCGTGCTGACAGCAAATATTTCGGCCCGTACCCGCGGGCTTACGCAGGGGCCCATGCCATCTCTATTCAGTAGTAAGGATTGGCTACTTCGGTTTTATTCCAAATGGCAAAACTTTGCCTCTGCCGGATTGGTAACAACAGTGCCTATGTCGACTTGCCTCAGAAGAATATGGTTATTTATAAACCTAATCCACTATATAACTCAAAAACCTGAAATTTTGAGTTATGCCGTTATTGCAGAGGACCATCGACATATGTTAGTGTTTGGCCGAGCTACTCCTCCGATTATGGCATGCGCCTTGATGTTGTCGCACAAAGGGGAGGGACCTACAGTTTTCACTATTACAAACAACTTGTTCCTTTTTTATGTTGGCCGGAACTGGGCTCGACCCTCACCCTGCGGATTGGTAGTACGCACTTCTAACCACTACACCACAGCGATCGCTTATTTAATGTTAATCATTAATCGCGATTAAACATTTATTCGTTAATTTTTAATCATTCATAGACTAACATTTTGTCGACAATACTCGCATAAGATAGTCCCAAATTTTCACAAAGGAGAAAAGTGATTTTCTTCTAAACTTTTGAATGACATCTTGACTGATCTTACTAATTCGGAATTTCTACTATTACTTATAGAGTAGGCTATTCATAAAGTCTGGGTTATGAAATAAAATTGTTTCTATTATAAGTTCCATAAATATAAGGAGACTTATTGTTTAATTTATTTTTGCAGATAAATTTGTATCTTGAGCTTCTTTTTCCAAAAAGTGGGGATGTCAAAATTTTAATAGATATCGGATGTACGGTAATTTTCCAAAGATATCTCCTAATAGATAAGTTCATGATAATTATTCCAAACGAAAACTTAAAATTGATAAAAAAATAATAACTACATTTAACTAATTTATATTAGAGGTTTGAAGTTTATCCCACTGTAAGTATGAAATCTTCAGCTATGTGTTTCCATTGTCACTTCTTCATCGCCATATCAACAACCTGACAATTGAGAAGATTGCGACGTTTCATGCTACCATACACAATATCTTAAATCCTGCAGATTTTATTATTGACCTTTGGTTTGTTTAAAAACATTTTCTTTTTAGATTCGAAACTTGATCAAGCTAAATTGCCTTTGTTTTTGACTAAGAGATGCTCAATAAGCTCATAATTGTAGTTCTCATTTTCATACATAACAATAATTATAAATTTTTGTTTCACACCAACTCCAATATTGAATAGTAAAATATATTTTAATCTTACCCAAATAAACAACGATTTAGTTCAATGGTCAAGCGCATATAGAGTATAGGGTGGTAATGTGTTAAAGTCTTAAAGTTTTTAAAGGTAAAATAATAATATCTTTTGAATCGTTTTGTAATTTAACCAAAATTCATTAGAATCCACTTACACAAGTAAAGTACTTTTCAACATGCATTAGCAGAGTACACTTCTCTTTGGTTTACAATTTGGTTGTCAAACCCACTACATCGGATCTTTTGACACATTTACCAGAATTTACCACCAAAAAATCGTCGGACTAAAACTGGTAGCTTCTGACAAAGAGATTCTGGTAAAAAATGGTAATTTCGGATTCATGCGGGTTCACAACTAAATAATATGGGGAATACTTTTGAGGTGTTTGAAGAGGGTTGCGGCCTGTTTGAAACTAAATTTATTTATAATAATCATATTTTGGCCTTGACACTTTTGCTAAGTTTTGGCCGAGCTTCTTCTCCAATTTGTAGCGTGCGCCTTTGCTGTCACACAAATGGGAGGGACCTACAGTCTTGCGAAGACACCGAACGGCGATAAAATTTTTATGATGAACTGTTTTTTTTATTAAAGACACTAAGATTTTTAAAATATTTTCACTAAAATTTTTTTAACCTAAATCTAAAGCTGCGAAGTAGTTATCTAATTTAATGTAAATTTTAAACATTTTCAAGGTAAGATATGAATTATATTTAAAACGTAAATGTTAATACAACTGTTTTATATATAATCCCAAACTTATGATATAAAATCGCCTCTACCAAAAAACTTAAATTGGGTAACGCCGGTTTGAATTCTTACAATTGAGCAATTGTCAAAAATCTTCCTTTTTATCAAAAAGTTGCTTACCAGGGTGTCTTTGAACTAATGATTGGTACTGAATTAGAGAATGCACACACATAAAAGATTGCAGCCTTTTCAATCCGCATTCAGTGTTAAACCTTTTTTTGATTGGGCATTGGTTTTTTCAATCTTGCTATAAATATGTTGATATGTGAATTCATAACTGCTTTGAGTGAATGGAAAATTAAAAAAAATATAAACCTCAATCTTAAGCGAAGATTAAGTAATGAAAACTGGATAGAAAAAAATTTTTGATTTAAAATTGAAAATGATTTCACACTTACACAGCTCTGGTATATATATGTAGGTCATACGACCGTAATAAATAAATAAATAAATAAATTAATTAATAGATGCTAAGAGCTTCCGGTGAGCAAATGTGTTTTTTGGCACAATTGTCAGTTACGAGGTTTTGCAGAACGACGATACCTTGCTTTGTACTTCAAACGACGATATGATTAATTAATCGATTATTCTATTTTTTTTTTTGCCATCCCTACACGGCACTGCGGACCCCGCCTTAACACCACCTACACCTTGCTTGCCATCAAGGAGCATAACACAATGCTCTGTAACCAGTTTCTGGTAGGGTGCCACATGGCCACCGGAACATACACCTGCTTGCACGTCAGAAGGCATCTATACAAACTGACAAGACATAAGCTTTCACAGGGAGTCGGTCTCGATTTATATCGACTGCCAACCTGTGAATGCCGTTTTGGGTACACAATAGACTGAGTGAAAAAAATTACTAACTTTTTTTAACCCGAATAACCATGAAGTTTGTTTGTGAATATATTTAGCTGATTTTTTTAGGATCGGTCACTGGGACCATAAATTTGAAATAATTGATAACACAGGTCCACAAAAAAAAATCGATGAAAGGTTCCTTTGACCAAACCTTGTCTATGAAATGTTTTTGGGGTCGCTGAACATCAATCTGAAGCCCGTTTTGCTCCATCACGTCTAGATTTTGTCCTAACCTCAAAAAACACCTCAAATTTTCTCTGTCACGTAAAATCCGAGACATTTTTTAAGGTTAGAAAAAAATCCAGACTTGATGGAGCAAAACGGACTTCAGATTCGAGATCAGCGACCCCAAGAACATATACCAGACTAGGTTTGGTCAAAGGGACCTTTCATCGATTTTTGTTTTTTGTGGACCTGTGTAATTATAAGGGAAATTATTTACGTCTTCTCTTAATAATTATATGGGACTTTTATTGAAATGAAACTTATTAATTTAGTTCGGAGATTTAACGCGTTAAATATTTAACGCCACGATTGTTAATGTCATCAAATCTGTACGTTCCTTTGATTTCCAAATATGAGGTGTAAATAAAAGGGTTGTTAGGATGTATGTATGTATGTGAGACGCGTTTGCTTTGGCGGCTGATGACGAGTGAGTTAGCCCTGCTTATAAAGCTAACGTTTGAGCTGTCTGTTGCTGTTGCCAGTATTGCCACTTCAATCGAAATTTTGCCAAGGGAAATGCTATCTCGAGTACTTAAGCTCATGTCTTCAACATGGCGCCCCGCCTGCACCAGCCGCAGCGCTTCTGGTCGGTTTTAGGGACCCACTGCTTCTTCGAGTGTAGACATCTTGCCTTTCTATCCGGAAATAAATGAAGACTAAAAGAGGAATTTTAGTATTCGTTAGATAAAAAGAGAAAGTGAGTGATATAGAGAGAGGGAATTCATTTGTGAAGGTGGATCCTTATGGAGGTTAAATGGGTGGCGTGGAAGTTCCACAATGTGGCGAGTTTAGAGTATAGGCAGGGTCATATGAATATGAAGAATATGAACAACAGTCTGGTTATCCCATCATATACCACATATGTACATATGTAGAGATATATATAACGCATTTTGTAGATATAGGACCGTCTTATAATTTTTTTATACTGCGGTTGTATGAGATCATGGACGGTAACAAATGGAAATATTTATGGCCGCGCAATATTTGTGAATTGGAACGGCTAGTCATGTGACGGCTAAAAACTCTACACCTCACTAATGCTGCATGTTGCGTCTTCGGCGAGGTGGGAAATAGAGATGTCGTTGGTGATGACACGTAGTTTGGTTTTTCGACAGCTGTCGTTTATACAAATTACATCGATCATACACAGAGAAACATGCAAAATATAATTTATATTTATGGAGACGTGAAATCAATGAGAATGTCTTCTGAGTGTAGGTTGTAGGAGCCGCGATGCGTAAAACGATCGAAACAGGTTCGAATACTTCTTGCAGAGTGGCATGAAGCTTCCATTGTTGAGATGAGGAATCGAGTGTGATTATTGTAAACAACTTGTGGCGAAATGCCTTACCAAACGCCTAGCAGTCCTTGTGCTCCCATAAGAGTACGGTAAGAAAACTATACTTATTCCAACGACTAATGTTTTCTGATCATAGTGGGGTTAGGTTAGGTTAGGTAAGGTGGCAGCCCCGTGTAACCGGAGCTCACTTAGACAATGTAAGATTCTCCTTTGTGATACCACAATTTGGATAGGCCCCCTAAACTCCGAGCCGATTATGTATTTACTAATACGGCTGATCTCAATGCCCTAGAGCTCCTCGGGGCTGTTTAGAAAGTGAGAGCCAAAGTACTTCAACCTTAGCCTCGCAAACGCTGGGCCCCTAAGAAGATAGTGTTGAGGTGCTTCTACCTCGTCATCTTCCAGGCAACAGCGACACAAAGGGTCCGGCAGAATGTTCAGCATAGTGGGGTTGCTTTTGGAAATTCTCTCGCTGAAATCTACGATTGATGTATGGGATGTTCTTTATTTTGAGCTGTTTCTTTATAGCGAAATTTGTTCGGGTGATTGAAGCTTGTGGAGTGTGAGCTGGAATGGGGTTGGTTCTTTCTCGGTGGCTTTGAGACGGTAATTTATTTTTGAGTATGGCACGAGTGCGCATGCTGGTTTCTCGTGCTGAGCCTGCTTTTCCTAGAGGTAAGTGCGAAGTTTGTTTGTCCTTTGTTGTCGATGTTCGTTGAAAGGGTTTCTGAGAAGAGCTCGCATTGGAGTGTTTATCCATTGGCGGTAGCCATCCTGCCGGGCCGACCTGTTCATCGATTGGGGCTGGATGCAATTTCCTGATGGCTGATTTCAACGAATCATTGGCAGATTCATTTTCCTGAGTGGTCAGAGATGATGTTTTCGCTCCTCCATTAAGAGTGTTCGGTGGAGTAGAACATGAAGAGAGCGATTTATTTGTTTTGTCCTTGGAGGCGGACACTTGTGGGGTGGAATGTTTGGAGAACTCAATAATGTCTGATGTGGTGAGGGGTATTGGGTATTGAGTGATGTCTTTGTGGATCGACATCTGTGCAGTGGACTGTAATATATGCCTCTGTTCACTATATTTGGAGTTAAACGGAATTGTGATCGGAGGCATCCTGGAGACTTCATGGGTGTACGAAGGGTTTGTTACGTTCTGGGTAGAGTTGTGACTTCGCTGAGTGGTGGGATTAGCCCTCATAAGTTCCAACGCTTCTAGCATTTCAGCTTTGCAGTTATCGTGGCTATCAGTGCATTCGCTATATATTTTCTCTACAGAGCTGCTGACTTCTGTATAGTCACTTGAGATGAAAACTGCGCGAAAGGAGGATACGAGACTATCCCAATTTTTGTCAAGGAGATCGATTTTGACTTTTATGCGAGATTCAGTGAGATTCACAACAGGAGAGAGTGACCAGCTAGAGCAAAATTTTTTCAATCTATTGCTCTCAAAAATAAAGTCCCTGTAAAAATAAACTGTGGAGTGGGGAGTATCTTTTAAATTGTTATCCATTTTATAGGGTCAAAAGCGAACAATTTCATATTAACTCTTATTTTTTGCAGTTCAATAAACTAAACAAAATTTTACAATGCAAAGTTGTAATTTTTATACCCGAGCGCACTTGTGCACAAGGGTATTATAACTTTGTTATTTACTATAATATATGTATATACATATGTAACTATGCATGTACTTTTGTGTATTAGTATGTACCAATTTGTTTTTTAGTGCGTTTAATGTATAACAAAGGCAAGTTATAGCAAATTATTTACCTTAATTTTGTGTAGAAATTCTTGTGTAGAGTGCGTACATATATACACACATATATTATGTGAAGATGGGATTTTGGGAGGTTATTTTGTTGTTATGCGATGAGAAAGTAATGCATAATAATGTGGGATTGAAATTAGCAAATTGCATAGAGAGTGCAGTTGATCGTTCTTGCGCTCAATTATGTTGCTTATAAACTAAGAACGCGGGATGATTGCTTCAAAGCTTATATACTGGAGCAGGTCAAAGTTATGTTATTACATATAACTTACATATTTATAAAACTGTGTTATATGTGGAAATAATGTTGAAGGGCAGATTTGCATACGTGAATACATACATACAAACGTACAAATTCGATTATGGAAACTAACACATTCTCATTTATCTTACAAACACATTTGCAAATTTTGCATTGGGTAAAAAGAGACCACTAAATAAGGCCATAAGTTGAAAGAATATAAAAAATCACATGTATACATTTGTTTTCATCATTTTTTGCATATTGGCCTTAAAAACGTGATGGGAGTGTTTGATGGACATTTCCATCACGAGTGAGTATCACATGATCAATGGAATGACTATCACTGTTCTTGTAGGGACACGTGCTGGAGAGACAGCTGTTGGAGTTAATGACCGGGATAGAATGTTAGCTCGGACATGTAATGAGTTTAATGGGATTTGTTTTACTATATGTACGTATGTACATGCATATATTTTGGTAAGCTTATGTAGATATAAAGGATGTGGGTGGGTACTTACCCTGTAGGGAGTGACGTTAGCTTATACCTAACTTTAGTCTGTTTACGCGAACACTAGTGCTAACTATTAACTGTGTATTTTGTTCGAAAAAAGCTAACTACTTTTGTGGGGCGATGGCCGCAAAAAAGTCAGACCTGGATACCTCTGCATTACATGTCAACTAACTTCCCTACAAGAATTGTGTGATGGAAACTAACACATTCTCATTTATCTTACTAACACATTTGCAAATTTTGCGTTGGTTAAAAAGAGACCATAAGTTGGAGGAAGACGGAAGATCACATGTACACAAATGTTTACATCAGATTTTTCACACTGCCCTTTAGAATTTGATAGAAACTTGTAGGTAGCCAGTGACAGAAATCTCTATCAGTCTTGCCACTCAAATGATTTGTCAAATGACAGTCACTGTTCTTGCAGGGTTGTAACTAACTACTTTTGGACATAAAATATCAATAAGAAAAACAAAATATTTTTTTGTTTTTTTACTTTTTTATTTACTTATTTATTTACTTTATTTTATTACATTTCATATTTGTTTACATATTCTGCTCTGGGTGGCCCCATATTCGAACACCGTCAGACATAACTTCAAAATGATAGTATAAAATTTTGATCTTCCTTTTATTTGTCCTGAATATGAAAAAGAATCTGCGAAGTTCAGAAAAAAAGTGTATTGAAAGTAATTTTTGTATGAGGATATTTAATAGAAACTTGTAAAGAAAACCAACTCCCGATTGCGTCTGCATGACTCCTGAACGACTTTACAATTCACTTTAAGTTGGTTTTGTCATAGCTAATTAAAAGTGAGGTATTAATCGAAATCTCGCCAAAAAGCTAACTATAAGTTGGTTAGTTTTAACAATTGATAATTTTTCACTGCAGGGTATCGTATTGTTGTTTGGTGTTCCCTCTGCTTGTTGGTATCGATGTTGTTAAGCGATCTCTCTACTGCAGATCTGTTGTTTTTGGTGGGGCACTTTGTTTATATTTTGTTGTAAATTTACTTTACTAATTTAGGTGCACCAAATATATTTCCAGTATAGATTTTTGGAGTTTTTTTCTCTCACTTTTATTTTGAGTTTTTTGTAAGTAATTGGGAATATTGTTTTGTTGTTCTTAAGCACTGAATATGCACTGCACATACGCAAGTTTCTTTAATAATCACACGGAATCGGGAAAATGAACTTTTGGGCCGCTAAAGCATTGATTTATTATGAAAATTGATTCGGTGCCGGCTCGTTCGAATGGCGCCGAAGGACCATGTTTAGTTGTTAGGATGTATGTATATGTGACGCGTTTGCTTTGGCGGCTGATGATCGAGTGAGTTAGCCCTGCTTATAACGTTTGAGGTGCTGTTGCTGCTTGCCAGTATTGCCACTTCAATCGGAATTTTTCCAAGGGAAATGCTATCCCGAGTACATAAGCTCATGTCTTCAACAATTGTATACCCAAAATTTTTTCTCGACATATATGTTCAAATATAACTGAGATACACTCGACTTATTCGTATATCTTTGTTGAATTTAATAAAACAATAAAAAATGCATATGGAAGTTAGTCCTTTATGTACACTTGGAAAGTTTGGTCACGTAACTATATACAGCGTGGCGACGAATAACTGTTACCCCGGTTTTTTTTTGAGAAATAAAAGGGTCCTTTATAGATTTTGCCAAAAAAGTATTTTATTGTTGGTCAATGTTATTGTGGCTTATTAACATTTTATTTTTTAATATTTTTATTGAGCTTTGTACCACGATTGTTTATTAGGAAAAATTGAAAAAGCAACAAAGTCTAAGCGGTAGAAGTTATAGCAGCTATTTCGGTGATCACCACATCTCCTCATCAGATTTCTTTTTTTTTCTAAAAGCTGCTGAAGTCTGGCGGTTAGGGTTCGATATGTATATACATGTATACCCTGTGGGGAATTTCGTAGTCGTCTACTATAATAGCCCACTTTTGGTCCACTTATAACGGCCAAATTTTATCTGGTTTCAAAAAAATTAACTGTAAACACTTATTACTCTATAGGTATTCTTTTATTATTAACTTTTTTTTCATTTAATAATATAAACTTATATAATCGTTCGGGGTAGGTAGTAAATATGGGCCGGGCCCCCCTCTAACCCTAAATTTTTTTTTAATATTTAAACGAATTTTCAACGTTGTCACTACATACTTATTCAGTGCTTTTGAAAATGCGAAGTATTTTCCTAGTATGTGGATAATGTCTTTTTTTACCTTCCTTTTATTAGCTCGGGATGTAACTATGTAATATTGATGCGCCTAAAAGATGCAGCGTTTTCTATTCTCAAGTTACATACCTGATGACAGTACGAATGGCAATTATAATAGGGAGGTTTTAGTTTTTTAAACTACAATTTTATTATTATAGAAAAACTTCGTCTAAAGGGAGAATTTGTTTTGCTATACTGTTGTACGGGTCAAATGCGTTCTTTTAAGCTCAGGTGGGCTGTATGCAAGAAACTCGTCTACTGATTTCTGATTTTCCTCTGTTGTAAATAACCTCGAATCTCTTTGAAGGTCGCTCTACAATTTCGAGATCAAAAAGTTTCATGAACCACGGAAAAATCATTACGATCACAACATTTAGACAACACGTGTTGAATTCGGAACCTTTCAATGTTTCACATTAGGCCACTATGTTTCACTTAACATTTGCGGTACATTTCATTACGACTTAATAGGAGTTCTAAACAACTTTTTTTCGCTAACTTGGAACGTATCCTGTTAAACTAATTTATTTTCTATCGTTCAGAACTTAATCGGCCAAAATATATCAAGGAAAGCTTATATTTTTGTACTTTTCCTTGTTGAAGTATCGACAACTGTTTTAGGTTCGTGAAAAATCCTTCGACAAAAGGAGCAAAATATTAAAGACAAAATGCTTGGACATGATAAGAATTAGAGTCAGAAGCAGTTGACAGATATAGTGAATACCAATAATCACTAATATGTTCAATATTTGAAAAAAAAAAAATAATCGGGCTGGTTTACTTTCCTGTAGAATTAGCCGTATATGTACATCAGGTTTCTATAAACTCAGTAGTTTTTGAGAAATTTATTCATCATTCCAGATTTTTTCTTTTTTTATGAAAAGATTAAAAAATACTTTAACAGGGAAAAACTTCAATATTTTATACATTTTTTTTTTTCATTCATATTAAAGCATGTTCCTTTACAAAAAAGGATGCTACAAACGAACATTCTTTGCTGCTCATATTTCATACTTTTTTATTCATCCACCGATTTTCTTCTTTTCAAATTACTACTTGTTTTTTTGTAAAGGAACGGGCTTTAACACAAATGAAAAATTTTACAAAAAATCTGTTATTTCTTACATTTTTACCCTGTTAAAGTTAGAATTTTTTTAATTTGTCTTCATAAAAAAAGAAAAAATCTGTAATGTTGAATACATTTCTCAAAAACTACTGAGTTTATAGAAAACCGATGTACATATATGTGTACTGTTCATGGGGAGTTTTTCTACATTTCATTTGCTACATTTCTTATAAGAAACCACTTTTTTAAGCTGAACAACGGTAAATTGCAAATATCTCGAAAACTTATTTATGGAAAAAATACTCGATTTTCGGAATCAGCAAGCGATTCTGCATAAAAAATGTTATAATAATGTTATAAATATCCAAATGTTTGTGTCTTTCTCTTGCTTTTCTTGCTTTATTGCGACATTATACAAGTTGATGTTTTTTGAAATGTTTTAAGTTTTTATTTGTCTTAACGTATGTATTTGAAAAAAAAATTTGAGGTTTGATATTCCAATAATTAGATTTATGTTACAACGTTAGATAAGTAGTTATAGTTTCCAGTTTTCATACTAAAATCCTATAAAAATTCACTATTTTGCTACTATATCCCTCACTACCAGCGTAATACTTTTCAGCTTTAAATCGGTCTTTCTCTTGCTTTAGCAACCGAATTGATGTCTGGCAAATTAATTTTAGATTCATTAGCACTTAAACAACATCATATTAAATTTTGAGCTTTACTAAAATGAGTTAAAAAATTATTATTTTTTTTTTAATAAAAAATGACGTCTGGCACAATGTTAGCAACAACGGACATGTCTGGCAATAATAAATCTACGTTTATAAAAGTTGGTTAAAGCCAATGAAAAGAAAATTAGCCTTACTAAAAAGATTTAAAAAATTAGCATTTTTAACTGTAAAGATACGATGCGCACTAGTCAACGCAACCATTCCCGCCTGCTAGATAGCACCCACGCTAACCGAGGGAGTGAGAGAGATGTCATATCAAAAAACCAGCTGTCCTGAAATTCTCTCTCGAAAGCGTTGCTAGCTCTTAGACTATAAGATATACGTGATTAATTGAAACCACTTTTTTAAGCTGAACAACGGTAAATTTCAAATATCTCGAAAACTTATTTATGGAAAAAATACTCGATTTTCGGAATCAGCAAGCGTTTCTGCATAGGAATTGGATAATGGCATCCAGTGTGCATTTTTGTTGTAAGTAACCAGCTGTCCTGAAATTCTCTCTCGAAAACGTTGCTAGCTCTTAGGCTATTAATGGAACAGTATTACAGCAAAAATTTGTTTGCTGTGAGAGTCGCCAAACTCGCTCTCTCCGAGTTTGCTGCAACATCAATTGCACGCAGTTTGCCAAACAAAATTTCTCCATAACACCGACCGAAGTTAATAGTTGCGTTCCTTATCTCCCAGAAATAGTCAGAAAAAGTCCGATGTAGGCAGATTTAGTCCAAAAAGCGTTCCTTAACTCGAAAATGACAGAAAAAATGAGAGAGCAAAAATCAGAGAGCGTTCATTACGCACCACACCGTGCAGTATCGTCTTATCGAAGCAGACATCGACCGCAGGAATACCACCCTAGAATGTCAGGGCATTGCTGTCCGGTCAGACGATGTTGAGCTCGAAATATTTAACGTTTATATACCCCCTGTCACCTGCTGCCCGGCAGGATATCATCCTGAGATAGGTGCGCTCCTCAGAGGTGAAAACCGTATGGTAGTAGGCGATTTTAATGCGCACCACGATCTTTGGCACTCAAGCCTGTCAAACGATCGTAGGGGAACTGACTTGGCTGAGCAGATAGATGATTCGACATTCTGCACAATGAACGACGACGCACCCACCAGGATTATGGGCAGCTGCTGCAGCTCGCCAGACATAACAATAGTCAGCGCTGGTCAGACCACCTGCCCATAGTCATCTCGATCCATAAACCAACCGACATATATCTACTTTTCTAAAGCTGATTAAAAAGGCTTCGCGGAATTTACTGAAAACACCTTCGCTGCTCTCCCCACACCAACCGACGTCCACCTTGGTGAACGTAAGTTCCGCAGGGCTGTCGCCGCTGCTGCAGCTCGCTTCGTACCGGCAAGATGTATCACCGACCCATGCCCAAATTTCCCTGCTAAAGCGGCTGTTCTAGCCGATGAGTGTGACAGCCTTCGTCAGGCCGATCCCGGAGATCCCCGTAGCAGGGATCTCAACGCGGAGATTCGGCAACTAGTAAACGTACATAAGCGGAAGAAGTGGGAAGAGCATCTGAAGACCTGCAACTTCACCTCTGGTGTGAGTAAGCTTTGGTCAACCGTGAGGTCACTGTCCAATCCGACGAAGCACGACGACAGAGTCGAAATTTCCTTCGGCGACCATGCTTCGTCGAACCTGGAGCGATGCGCGAGCTATTTTAGCCGGCAGTTCATACTGCATCCTCCGCTGGACAAACATCGGACATTGACGTGACGGAGCCCCATCTACCTCGGGAGACCAGAACAACAATAGCCCAACTTTGCTCTGGCTACTGCAGCAGGATATACTCCTACCTGAGTAGGCTAAATGCGGACTCGAAACATCTCTTGGCATGCCCGGAAAACCCCACAACCCTAACGGTGACGTCCCTGTGGACCGACCCCTTAGAGGCTGCCGTTAGTGGAACTCGACGACAACGACTGAGATATCAGCCGATCTGGGCGGGGTTGTTGTAGCCGCCGCAACACTCAGTGAGAGTGACTCTCCTCAGTCCGAAGTAGTCAGATTTAATCAAGAAGAATTTTTGCTGGCAAAATCTTGAAAAGTGTCAAACTCAACTGAATTTAAATTAACGGAAATTAAAGAATACACAAAAAGTGGGAATAATCTAAAAAGTAAGAAACTGAATTGAAAGTGGCAGGAGGCAAAAAGTAATTGATATAGTAAGTGTTTATTGTGCTTGTGCTTGTGTGAATGTGTTTTGTACATACATTTCTATTCTTATTTGACGTTAGTTTTGTTGTAGCTATCCTTTGGACTAAAAATTTGGTTTTTTGCGTTCCCTTACTTTTTACTGTTATTCTCTTAGGCTCTTGCATTTTAACACTTTTCAGATTTTAGTCCGAAAAGATAAGGAATGACCTAATATATTAGAAGTGCTCACGTCACTTGCCGAAGGGATGGTGGTTGATTTTGTAGCCGCAGTTTTAGTTACTTGCTCATTCGACATCGAACCAATGTCGTTGCTTTGGTGATGGCAGCACTATTGGCCAATTATTACAGCTGAACATATTGGCCGAATTAGCAACAAGACTATGAAGATTTTTAACTTGAAGAGTTAGTGTAGAGAGAAAGGCATCTCTGGCTTCAAGCTTAGAGTACAAAGAGCAAGCAGATAAGGCGGATTCGCCGTTCGTGTCCGGACACTTTTTGTTAGTAATTTTACGCGTTCCTTTCCCACTTTGTCTCACTGAGAGCGCGACGGAAAACACTCTTTGTTCGAATCAAATTGATTTTGATTTTCTGTCCGAACGACTTGATGATTCGGGTTGCCGTTATATGCGTTTGCAGTTAATTGCATGTGCTATTTGCCCTCAAAATTGTATGTAGGCAACGATATCATCAGCTGTTTGCTTCAGAACAAAATAAAATGTGCCGAAATAAACGTTGAACCATACTTCAGCACCCTCTCCGGCAAAAATGTTTTGAGAGCAAATAAAAATTTGTCCGGACGCGAATGTTATTTGTTGCTTATTATTATGCATATTTGGATTTTCACAGTCTTTCTTTTTCACTTCGGATGGGCGCACAGATAGAGTTTGCGAACGAATAGAAGTGCGTCTCGCGCATCAGAGCAGCTCTTGCAAAAGAAAGAGATCAAAAAATCAACATCTGCCTGATTTATACCAACACAGTTAAGGTGAAAGAACTCAAGGTATTCCGCGTACTGTACTTTTGATTGCATACGATCAACCTTTTGCCCATAAGCGCATGGCATATTTGCGTTGCCTTATATTTTTGCGGATATGATTTAACCGATTTCATTTATAGTTTCACACTTTTAATTCGACTACAACTATAAATTATCCTTAGCATAGTTTAAAGTCACTGTCGTATAAATGGGTGAAAGCACCACTGTAAAGCCTTTTGATTTACTGAACAAAACCACTTTGAATATTAGAAATGCAGAGCGATTAGTAAAACGCGTCCGAATAGTAGCACGACTCTGCGACTCCGTATTTTGGCGCCTAAACAGCTCATACAAATTATAGGTTTTAAACCTGGACGCTTGTGGTTCGAAGCGAGGAGCACATATGTACGGGTAGATGGTTTCTGAAGTTATAATTTTGCTTAGGTTAGGTTAGGTTAGGTTAAACGGGCAGCTCTGAAAAGAAGAGTTCACTCGGAGGCCACAGAGGCCCATTGTGATGCCCATGGGGGTTACCCCAAGCCTATCCCTGCATGTCTTTGAACCATTTTGATTTTCTGGCGATTCCTAGCCAGAGGAGCTTTCCCCAAGATATCCAGATTCTCGAAGAAATGGTCCCCAAGAAACTTGAGGCGTTTTCCTCGAAGTGCTGGACACTCGCAAAGGAAGTGCTGGACGGATTCCAACTCCTCCTCATCCCTGCAGCTTCTACAGAAATCATTATGCGGGGCTCCGAACCTGGCAGCCATGTGGCCAATGGTCCAGTGTCCCGTTAGTATTCCTGTGAGAAGCCTGACGTTTGAGTTTGAAAGCCTTAATATACTCCTTGTTCTTCGTTCATCGAGCCGTGGCCAGAGTGATCGCGATACCCTGCAGGTGTGAAGGTTTACCCACCTACTGTTGGTAGCTGCCCTGGTCAGTCTCTTGACTTCTGAAGACAGAAATCGCAGGGGGGGTTTCACGATTTGGGTCGCTTCCCCGAGCCCCATCTCAGATCCGTTCCTAGCACATTCGTCCGCTTCCTCATTTCCCGGGACACCACAATGTCCCGGTACCCAGTAAAGATTGATTATGTGTTGCTGTAGAGCTTGTAGGGATCTTCGGCATTCTTTAACGCATAACGAGTTAGTCGTTGCCGACCATAAGGCTTTGATAGCCGCCTGACTGTCAACAACGAAGGCAAGTTTAGATGGAGATAAGTCAATCATGCCCACCAACCTTGCCGCCATATGGATTGCAAATATCTCAGCCTGAAAAACACTGCAGTGGTCTGGGGGTCTATACGACTCCCTCAGAGATAGCTCCTGAGAGAAGACCCCAGACCCTGTTCCGATATCCATTTTGAATTGAAGCCGTCCGTGGTATTTCGTCATCGCTGAGAGCAATATTAAATCAGTCACTTCTGTCAGGAAAATGGATATCGAAGTTTCGATTGAAGTCAATTTCCGTGACCTGATGGTCACAGCGGCTGTATTCCACCCCCACTCTCCCGAGGATTGTGGCGTGACCTTTGCAAGTTGTTCGCAGCCTGTTAGACGCTCTGAGTCGTAGAGCGCTTTTAGCTGCGATACTTTTAACATATAGGTCTATAGGTGGAATATACAGCAGGGTCTCTAGAGATGCCTGGGGCGTTGAATAAATTGCCCCCGTTATGCATAAGCATGCTTGTCGTTGCACCTTTTGCAAGTTGAGTAGATGGGATTTGGTGTCAACCGCCTGCCACCATACCAGCGCGCCATAGGTGAGGATAGGTCTAACTACCACCGTATAAATCCAATGTATTATCTGCGGTCGCAGACCCCAGTCTTTTCCAATAGTAGCTTTGCAGGAGTAGAGCGCGTTGAGCGCCTTCTTTCTCCGCTCTTCGGTGTTCCTTTTCCAGGAAAGCTTAGAGTCGAGAATAACCCCCAAAAACTTTGCTTCTTTTGACAATTTGAGATTTGCTCCATTGAGGGACGGAGGTCGGAAATTGTCTATTTTATATCGCTTGGTGAAGAGAACAAGTTCGGTTTTAGTGGGATTGACCCCTAGGCCGTTTCTTTCTGCCCACCCTGACAGATCGTTAATTGCAGATTGTAGAATCTCGCTGACCGTGGAGAGGAATTTTCCCACGACCAGAATGACTAAGTCATCCGCGTAAGCAACGACCTTAGCGGCTTTCGATGTACGAAGCAGGAATTCGTTTAGCACGAGGTTCCACAGTAGGGGGGATAGCACACCCCCTTGAGGTGTGCCCCGTGTGGCTGTTTTCCTCACTTCTGATGTTCCCAAGGAGCCATTGATGTTTCTGGTGCTCAACGTATTGTCGATCCAGAGAGTGATCAATGGGTCCAGTCCTACAGCCACCATGGAGTGGTAAATGGATGCCAAATTAACATTGTTAAAGGCGCCCTCCACGTCCAGGAAGGCTGCCAGCGCATATTCCATGTGATTCAGTGCTTGTTCTATACTCCCAACAACCTCGTGCAGGGCTGCTTCAACCGACCTACCTCTACGGTAGGCAGGCTGAGCCTCGCTGAAGTTTCCAGGAGTAAGGCGTTGCGTGATCTTCAGACTCAGAAGCCTCTACATTATTTTGAGAAGAAATGATGAGAGGCTGATGGGCCTAAAATCTTTTGCAGTGCTGTGGCCCGCTTTTCCTGCTTTGGGAATGAAGACCACTCCTACCTCCCTCCATGACTTTGGGATGTAGCCTAGGAGGAGACTCGCCCTATAGATTGTCGTCAGCCAGGGCGTTACCGTAGAGCTTGTTCGTTGTAGCATGGCTGGAAAGATCCCATCCGGTCCCGGAGATTTGTAGGGTTGGAAGGATCTGATAGCCCAAGCTACTTTGTCTGTAGTGATGATTTCGTCCACTGGACCGCCTTGCCTGTGGGTACTAGGGTGTTCTGTCACAGGAGTTCCTGTGTCCCCTGCGTCACCGCAGCCAGGGAAGTGGACGTCCATAAGGTGTTCCAGTGTTTCAAGGCTGCTTTCGGTGTGCCCTCCTCCTGGATTTTTAAGAAAACCGGGAGGAGCCGGGTTTTTCGAGAGGCACCTTCTTAGTCGCGCGTCATCAGTAGTCGTTTCGAGGTCCTCGCAAAATTTGGACCACGAAACCTTCTTTGCTTTCTTTATCTCTTTCTTGAACTCATTGAAGTTGCGACGATATTCGTCCCAGTCCTCCGCGTTCTTAGTGAACTTCGCTTTATTGAAAGCTTTCCTAGCTGCTAACCTGAGCCGCTTTAATCGGCCGTCCACCACCTTGGGTGTCGCTTAGAAGGTTTGCTCTCGGGACAGGTTGTTATGTAACATTCGTTGAGAGACTTCGTTAGACAGAGGACCGCTCCCTCCAGTTGGTCCGCTGAAATTGGCTCCACCGTGTACAGTGGACTTGCTCCAGACACCAACTGGCTGAATTTGTTCCAATTTGTCCTACGAGGATTTCGATAAGGTTTTAGTGTCGGTCTGCTTAGGTTAATGGAGAATACGATGCGACAATGATCAGAAAAAGAGCATTTTGTCGAGACGTGCCAGCCGTCAACCCTAACATTGTTCGACATAGTTACAAGAGTTATATCTATAACCTTCTCCCCTATTCTATTGTAGAAAGTGGGGTGATTACCCTTGTTACAGATAGTAAGTTTTGTGGATAATAAGTAACTAAAGAGTGACTCACCTCTATCGTTGATATTCGAGCTGTTCCACGCCGTGTGGTGAGCGTTGGCGTCACAGCCAGCCACCATATTTATCCTTCGTTGCTCCGCCCAGGCGGTGAGTTTCCTGAAGGATATTGACGGGGGATCGGGTACATCGTATGGCATGTATAAAGATGCGAGGATGAGGTCGGGTGCTCCCCTCTGCTCCAACATTGCCACTGTCATGTCCGAATCGCTAAATTGGCGAAGAAAGAGAATATTAGTGCTTTTCTTAACCAGAATACAGCTTCTAATTTTACCTTCCGTCTGTGGGGTGAGAAGTAGAAAGTCGCTAGGGGATAGACCTGTGACCCTCCCCGCCACTAGCCAGGGTTCTTGTATTAGGGCCACGTCCACATCTTCCTCACCATGAAGAGCAGCAGATCCTCCGATGCTGCCCTGCAGTGATGCAGATTAATCTGTACCACCTTTAGGCTTTTCGGATTCTCTTTCAGCATCGGGGATGATCACCCTAAGGTGACCGATGCCATATCTTATTTGGCCGGCTTTGTGACGGAGGATCTGCAAGGATCCAAAGGTCCTTGCCGTTACCCTTGTCGCGAGCGCGGCCTCGGGCAATCGTCCAGTCGTCAGTGATGACATCCAAGTTCTGACATTTGATTAGGGCTAGTGAGGTCTCGTCCTCCGATCCACAATCGCACTGTCGTACGGGATGGCACCTCTGAGAGCGGAACAACTTCTAGTCGTGCGTTGGCCCAAGGTACATCTTGGTTGCGGACGCAGTTTGTAGGAAGTCTAACGACTCTTTGTTACCGCATCCAACAACTTTGACTCCCTTCTGCCACTTGGCTCCATCAAACATACCAATGTTGTTGTTTTTGGTACGCTGGATTTCGCCAAGTAGTGCCCTCATAATCTCTTCTTCCAGGAGCAACGATTTTTCCGTCGGAATCTTTCCTTCCGGGTGATTCCGGTCTATGATTGGTACCTGGAGCTCTGGTGCTGAGCATAAGGTCGATGAAGTTTTCACCCACTTCTGCTCAGGCTGTGTCTTCTTGTCGCCAGACAGTTGTCTCTTCGGAGTGCGTGCAACCGGTCCTTTACCACCGGAGGCAATAGCAGCTGCCGACGTCGAGGCCTTCTCCCCGTCCAGCCGTGGGAACACTGGCCTCGCGGTCTTCGGCACCTTGGGCGTCAGTGATTGCGACGGCTTGTTGTTTCCAACAGCGGACAGGGGAGCAGCTTTCTTCGTCGGCAGACTGCTACCGCCCTCAGAGGGGGGTTTGGTTACAGCGTCCCTTTTCGGAGTTGTTGGCTTTTCCAGAGACCGCGGATCTTTCTCTTCCGCCCTTTGTTCTTCTCCTTGTCGGGCTTGGCATTGCCTTAAGGCTCCTTAGCTCCTTCGGTTGCAGCCGGTCTCTCAGAATCATCAGACCCCAGACTGAGCTGGCTCAGTGCAAGGGAATCCGCCCAGTCGCGATCCTCCTCATCTGAGGAGTCTAGCAATGAGTGGATTTGAGATCCTGGGAGCCCGACTCGTCACTTTCGGATTGGCACCTCTGTTGCCTTGCCAATGTTTTTGCCTCAGTAGCTCGCCTATCATCCAAGCCCGGGGCAGACACCTGGATGATAGGGTCAACAGTAGCATTTCGATCGCTGGGGCCTGTTGTCACCACTCC
>NW_023458577.1:116577-131301 GCF_013731165.1 Rhagoletis pomonella
CAATTGCTACTTGTGTGCGGACCATAATTTTTTGATTTTGAGTATTAAAGGGATGTGTTTAGGCTTTCGTATCCTCCCACGCAGACAATATAATTTATTGTTTTACGGACTCGCAACAGTAGAACAGCTGATTTTACTTTTTTCGAGAATTTCGTCTTTCAAAATTTTGTTTATGTATGTATATGCATTCCAAAACGAACAACATAATACACACAGCTTGCTATTTTTTTCGGGTACTATTACCGGTACAATGTGCAGTGGTAAGGAGGCAATTTTCAATTTTTTTAAGAGAGAAGATGTTCTTGAGTTGGAAAAATATTAATCTGATTAAGGATATTTTCATCATGTTTCCCTGCATAGGAATGTTTGTAGCAAATTTTTCGGGGTAAAAATCTCGAGCACAAAGTACAAGCATGTGGAAAAATATTCTACAAATGTGTGATGTTGCAATCGAATATTTATGTGCCTTTTTCACAAAAGATCGAAAAATATATAACAACTAAAGGTGCGGTTTCAAAGGGGGATTGAATTTTGACCGTGTGAATTAATTTCTTTGGCGGCCTAATTTCATTTTTTTATCGCGGCCTAATTTCACTTGTCAAAGGATTTAAATTTAATTTAACATAAAGGTTTCAAATTTCCGAGCTCTAGTTTATTAATAAATTCGGTTTGCACTTTGCACTCTTTTGTAAATTTGGATGTGGGTTCTGCGCAAGATTACTGTGGATGGCGAAGTCGGGACTTATATGCACAAGAAATGTTGTTTGCTTTTGACATGCGAAAGCTCCTGTTCTCCGGCAACACAGAAAGGGTAATTCTACTTTGTAAGGGTTATAATCACTAAGCGCTGCCGAAGGCAGAAGCAAACGAAACAGGTGGTGGACCTAACAAAGTGCATGTTTTCAATGGATTGGAAGAAGCTTTTATTGCATTAACTGGAATGAGAACTAGTTCTTCAAGCATAGCAGTTATGGCTTGTGGTTCAACAATTCAACCAGAAGCTGACGTACATGCGACCATGGTTACTATGACCGAAGGCTCCGAATATTTGTGAATTCATTTCCATAGAGCGCTCTTACTCCACTGCAATAATTGCGAAAGCAATATAATCCATCGTTTCCTTCAAAATATGTAAAATCAAAAAATTTTACTGAAAATAAGCACTTGAATGTTTTTTATTTAATTCCTTTCCAGCTGTCCTTTTCCTTCATACAGCTGTCTTAGAAAAACAACTGATAGCTGGCAATGCTGCACAGGTTTCCGCATGTCCATTTTTCGTTTTTCGTAACGTAGCTACGAATGACAAATTACGAAAATTCGTGTTCTACACTGAGAAAAAAACGCGTTGTAAAAACGAAATTTTTTTATCTGATTACCGTTTAAAAATGTTCGTATTTAAATGAAGTGAAAAGTGTTAAATAAATGGATTTTTCCATTATACATACACTACGTATAATGGAAATATTCAATTCGAATACGCCCGTATTAAAATGAAGAATTTTTCACTGCACGGATGGCGTTTTGAATATCTCGGATGCTTTTTCATATGTAATTAAGAAAGTATATGTACACAGCGTTGACAACACATACACACATACATGGTATGACAGCAGAAGAACCAAGCGCATACCGACCTCTCTGTATGCTAGATACGCTTGGTAAGATACTGGAGCGATTAATTTGTGTACGGTTGGAGCAGCACCTAGAAAAGGAATTGCCGGGTCTCGCCAGTATGGCTTTCGGAGACAGAGGTCTACTATTGATGCAATTAAAAAGCTCACCGATATCGCAGGAAAGGCAATAGAAGGAACAAGATGGCTATATGGCACGAAGGAATACTGCGAGGTGATGACATTCGACGTAAAAACGCCTTCAATTCGGCCTCCTGGCCTCACATACTAAGTTCTCTGGAAAGAAAGACCATGCCGCCCTACTTGCTAAGGATGGTTTCCATTTACATATCTGACAGGCTCCTGCTGTATGATCCGAGGAAGGCCTCAGGTAGTACGTGGTGACGGGTGGAATACCACAAGGCTCCGTACTTAGGCCACTACTTTGAATTGTCCTCTATGATGGAACTCTGCGTATTCCGCTGCCAAGGGAGGTACAAATTATCGGATATGCCGATGATATAGCGATAACAGTAGTGGCTAAAGGCCTCGACCAAGCTGAGAACCTCTGCAACAGCACGGCGCAACAAATGAAGAACTGGCTAGCTGCAACGAATCTCCAACTCGCAGGGCAAAAAACCGAAGCGGTGGTGATCACAAGTAGGAAAAAGATGGAGGACGCTACGCTCAACATCGATGGACATAGCCTTAAAACGCAGCATTCGCTGAAATACCTGGGTGTCATGATAGACTCAAGATTAAGCTACAAGGTGCACATTGGTAAAGCCTGTGAGAAAGCGGCAAGAGTGACCACGGCTCTAACAAGACTAATGGCTAACATGACTAATGGCTAACATCGGCGGACCGAGTCAAAACAGACGAGCGCTTCTAGCAACAGTGAGCTAGTCCATACTTATTTATGCAGCACCCATCTAGGGGTCCGCGTTGCAGCGCAAGACTTACGCGAAGGCGGCAAAGTCGTTGTACCGACTAAATAGCATCAGGGTGACTAGCGCCCACCGTACTGTGTCACACGAGGCGGTCGGAGTCTTAGCGGGCATCATACCCCCAGAATAATGGCCATGGAGCTAAAAAGAGTCTTTGATAAGTCCCGAAACTTAGGCAGGCGCTTGACAATCGAAGAGCGGAAACAAGAGACGGAGGGAAGTCTAAATGAATGGCAAAGCCACTGGGATGCGACGACAAAAGGGAGGTGGACGCACAGGCTGATCAGTAACATGAAAGCGTGGGTGGAGAGGAAACATGGAGAGACCGACACGGCACGGCTGCTTTCGAGAATACCTGTTCAAATATGGGCATGATGACGGGACAGAGTGCTCATTCTGCGGTAGCGGCGACGAAAACGTACTGCACGTATTCTTCCTCTGCCGAATATACGAGGCAGATCGAACAGACATAGAGCAGCTGATAAAGGAGAGTATTACTAGGTTCACAATTAAGTAGATTTCGAGGTTAACTCCCTAATCTGTAATTAGAAGAAGAAATTAGCCATATAAAATTCGTCCCTTGTTAATCTGTAATTATAAAATAATCTCAGATTTAACCGATAACTTTTCGGTGTCCATCCTAGTTTTATCGATTGTTTTTGCGAAGAAGAGGAGAAATGGCAAATGTAAAAGTAAACAAAAATGGACGTTAGCACGGAAAAGTGGTTTGTAAAGGTATTTTTAATAAAATGTTAAGTTAAAATATATTTGTATTGCTTAATAAAGCAGAAAAACGTGATCACGGTGGCACAGAGAAGAAACATAACTTTTCCTTGAGATGTGAGAATAACAAGCACAAAAAATTTGACGGCTAATAATCTGTGATTTACCTGTGTAAACGGGGTGATAAAAACGAGCTTTGATTGAGATAATATTTATATGTGAACATACTTTATGACGCCTGACAATATCGTGGGGCACATGTAAACTCAAAAGCGGTGTGGAGTAAAATTAAGGCGTGGTCCACAATAGTCTTCCAGGAACTAAGAGCGAAAGAAAGGCAGCGCAGTAGCGAAAAGAGAATGACCGAAGAACAAGCCTAATGATGTGAAGAAGAGCCAATCGGTAACTGAGCTTTGCGACGAAATGCCTAACGGCAGTACCGCAAAGCCAATTACAAGCTATGGGTGAGTGAGTTAAGGGTTTAGTACGTAGGCGTATCGTCTCGCAAGTACAGCCTGTGGGTGATCCCGAATGAGGTGTATCCTTAGCGAACAGAATGAATCGTGCATGCTGTTACCAGTAAACCAGACACTGCGCAGTATCTTTTGTAAGATTCCCCCTTCTGCAACAAAAAATAATAACAATAATAATAATGCACTAATCGCACGCTGTGATGTTGATTCAAACTCAACATTTGAAAACACATTTACATGTATGGCTGTAGCTGAGTGTGCAAATACGCTTGATACAATTGGTTGCTGCCAAAAGGGTCCGGGTTCAATTACCATCGTACGAAAAATAAAATAAAAATTGTTTCCTTCTTAATTACGAAAAAGCATCTGTGCACTTCACAACGACATATTTTATAACGTACATACTCAAATTTAAAACGAGTTGGGTTGGTGCTCTTTCATATGCGTATTTTTTTAAATTTAGCACGTTTTTTTAATTCTTAAGTGGTGGTAGTTTATCATGCGAGCGTAAGTTCCTTGAACGAATAAAATGTATCAATATCAGAAAATTTTTCCAACTTTTATATCCTTTTATAGTTATCTTTTTTCATTCCTATATCCAGCGAAATTTGTATTTGTACTTGTTAATTTTAGATTCCGATTTTCATGAAATTTCGTATATAAATATCTTTCAGCAACCACCATTTCAAGAGCCATAAAAAAATTACCAGGGACCGATTTATTCGAGAAAATCTTATTTATGGTCCGATTTGTTTGAAATTTGGTACGTATGTAGTTTTTTCCCAAATTTGCATATAGGATCCTTTTTTCCGGTAAATGGACCAGCGACCGATCTATCGAAAAAATCTTCTTTATGCTCCCATTCGCATGAAATTTGCTGCGCAGGTAGCTTACTGCCTGGATTAACATCCTTATATGATACTTTTTTCTGATAGGTGGACCATGGTCCGATTTGCTTGAAATTCGGTACCCGTATTATAGATATACATTAGACTGCATCACCAAAAGAAGTTGCGGTTTTCCCCCGGGATTATACAATTTATTATATTCAAAGGCGTCCACCAAAATCTTTCGGAAAAATATTAAGATTTAAGCGAGCTGGACCGATTTGAAAATACATCCAAAATTTAAGTTTTTTATGAATAAAAATAGTTTCTTAAAGAACTCTTTGAAAAAAGTCCCCTCAGATGACAAAACAGATTAGGCTTAAAAAATCTGCATAACAATATTTAAACATCTTTTCAACGGAATCGTAATAATGAGATTTTTGATGCTGTTTTTTTTTACTTTTTTCAAAGATTGATTTACGAAAAGCTTAAATAACTGTGCCAAAACTATTCTGATTTAGACTTATGGGATCTCGGTAGAAAGGTATTTTCCCACTATTTCTATTTATGTGCAAAAATAGTCATTCGTGACCCAATTTTGTTTTTTCAAATACCAAAACTTCTTAATTCAAATTTGAATGAGGTTCGTTCATCCTTCCTTTCTCTTTCATTTTTTTAATGAGTTTATTAGCAAAGAAATAAAAGGGGTGAGAAAATACCTTTCCAATGATGAAAAAGTTAAAAAAAAAACAGCATCAAAAATCTCATTATTACGATTCCGTTCAAATTTTTTAAAAATATTTTTATACAAATTTTTTAAGCTTAAACCGTTTTGTCATCTGAGGTAATTTAAAAAAAAAACTTAAAAAACTGTTTTTATTAATAAAAAACTCAATTTTTGGAATTTTTTTCGAAATATTTTGGTGGACGTCTTAAATATAATAGATTTTATGATTCCAATGGAAAAAAGTACCGATTTTTTTTGTATGTGGAGTGATGCAGTCTAATATACATAGAATAATTGAATGATTGTGTTACAGTTCTAAAGGTGTGTTAAGGCGCCGCAAAGCATGCTGGTGTTGGCTATTTTTTATACTATCTATACTAATTATATAAAGAGAAGTCCCTTCGTTTTATTATTTATGTATTTATTTAAATTAATTACAATTTAAATTATAATTAGCTATATAAGCTTTAGCTACCAGGGCTCTCGGCTTATGGTGTATAAAAGTTCGTTAAAGTAAGATATAGTTTTTAAAATGCTATTACATTTAAACACTTATATCATATTTTCTATTTTAAGTTTTTGTAGATCATGATAATATTCGTAGGGGTGGGAAGGGGCAGGATTTCGACCGGGTTAGGTTTTTCGAATACGTTGGCTCGGATAGTTGGGATAGAGACACAATCAGATAGAACGTGACTAGCCATGAGGGAGGCATTCCTGCAGAAGTGACACTAACGTTGATGTTCGCTTTTGAAGAGGTGCATATGCGCGATGAGCGAGTGCCAATCGTAGTCGCGTAAAACACTTATTTATTTTGACTGCTGCTGTGTGAGGACGTATTAGTTAAGTTCGTGTAGGATTGATGGTTTTATAAGGGTGCTCAAAACGTGTCCATTGTTGGTCGTAATTTCAGCAATTAGTTTTCTCCTGCAAAAGGCTATAATTTCCTTTTTTGAAAGAGGGCTGAAGCAAATCAAGGCAGAATTTAATGCTTCTTAGCCGCTAAGTCACATAGTTCGTTGCCAGCTATGCTCGAATGACCGGGTATCCACATGATTTTAGCTTTATTTTTGAGTGAAATTAGAAGTTGCTGGATTTCCTGTATATATTCTAGGTGGCTGGTAGAGTTTTTCGGTGCCTCGTATGCTGATAGACTGTCAGTGCATATGACATATTTTCCTTTTTCATGTTTAATTCACTGCAGAAATACCAAAATAGCTTGACTTCTGCTTCAAATACGCTGATGTACAGTATCGCCATTTCAAAGTGATATTGTGTGCCACTTATGTTTATTTATTTATTTTTAAGAATTTTCAATTAAAATACAGTTCTTTCTCTAACAAACCCCATATAAACCCAAGTTTAACAATTTGTAGAAAACTTCAAAAAAGTGCAACAAATTTACACCTAAGTTTCAAACTTTTTTCTCTGAAGTGTTAGAATTTTTTTGAGTACACAGTTTTTTAGCCACTGAAATTTTAGTCTGATAATGTGCAAATTTCAAGTGGCTACGATATACCGTTAATTTTTTAGATTTTTTTTTGTCGCATTGGCTCCCATATAATGAATAAACTCAATTTATTGGTATATGGATGAAAACCGCAACACCTTTGGCGAAAAAAATTCTAAAAAATCAACGGTAACTTTCAGCCACTTGAAACTTGCACATTGTCAGGCTAAAATTGATTGGGCTATAAAACTGTATATTCCGAAAAATTCTAGCACTTCCGAGAAAAATGTTTGAAATTAAAGTGGAAATTTGTTGCACTTTTTTGAAGTTTTCTACAAATTATTAATCTTGGGTTTATATGGGGTTTGTTAGAGAAAAACCTGTATTTTAATTGAAAATTGTTAAAGATAAATAAATAAATATAAGTTGCACACAATATCACTTTGAAATGGCGTGCTATAGATATGACCGATACTGTATGCGTCAGTATACCTCTCGAAATATCTTCTCCACTTTCCGTTACTATTGCGAAAGACACTGTGTCATTTCTCTCTGAGCCATTTGTAAAGACCGGCTTCCAATTTTGTTGCTTAATAGAAGTTATAGCTTCAGTGTATAGTTGTTTTTAAACTGAATTGTAGGTGTTTGATTTGTTGTATTTTATAAGCTGATCGATGAAAGAGCTCATACTTAAATTCCATGGAAGCTGTTTGATTATCTTTTTTGAAAAGTTATTGTCTACAGAGCAGTAGCTTTTTAGTTTATAAATGTATATCGGTTAGAGCCGATTTGATTGATATTGGGGGTTTGCGAGATTTAAAAAGTTGTATTTCTTTAAATAAAATATGAGACGCAAAAAGTGTTTCGGTGAAGCAGCATCAAAAAGGTGCTTCGGTAAAGCAGCATCCAGTTTATGCCACTCTTGCAAAATCACCAATTTAAGCCACATACCGTTTTAAAATTGGCGATTATCGGCTTAAACTGTCTTTACCGGTATTCCCCACACATTATCCATTGGATTGAGGAGACGAGAGCACAAGGGTCCGAATATTGTTCGTTTCCATCATAATTTACCAGAAGTTAACAGCAAAATGTTCAGATTCCATTGGTCGTCAAACAATTTGGAGGACCTTAAAACGTTCCAAGTACCTCGAGTATGCTGAAATGATCACGGCTCCGCGTCTTTTGCTATATCGTAAAGCTGCTCGAAAGGATTTTGCTAGCAAAAACATGGCAATTGACTGGATTTATCCATGTTGTTAAAATGTTTATTTTACCTTGAAATTCACTACTGAAAAGTTGGCTTAGGTTATCTTTTCAGATGAAAAGAAAATCAATCTTGATGGTACAAATGAACGGAAAGAACGAACGGAACGGAAAGAAATTCTGTGTGGTAGAATCTGGGAAAAATGTGGTAGATTTCAAATAAATGTGGTAGATCTCAGGTTTTGTGCTCTCAGCATTTTCATTACCCACTCCGCGGTGGCGTTAAAAGTCCAAAGGAGCCGCCCCTGTATATTCACGCATGCGCATACGCATATGCAAAAATTAAATTTTATTTTCTGAGCAAAGAATTAAACTCAAAAAATAACCATTATTTTCCGAGCAAAAAATAAAACTTAAAACGTAACGATTATTTTCCGAGCGAAAAATAAAACTAAAAAGTAACCATTATTTTCGGAGCAAAAAATAAAACTTAAAACGTAACCATTATTTTTGGAGCAAAAAGTAAAACTCAAAACAAAGATTATTTTCTGAGTAAAAAATAAAACTCAAAAAATAAGGATTAAAAAGTAAAAATCAGTGCCGCTGAAGGTATTCCGAGTAATAAGAAATATATTGGTTTACTCCTTGTGCACATTGCATTTCTCTTCCAGTGTGATTTTTTGCGTTGAAATTTCAAGAATAATCGTTATTTGCGGTCCCTGCTTACAAGCATTAGCGCACACAAGGGGTGGGTTTTGGGGTTCAAACCCCGTCCCCCCCTCAAGCTAATGACCCAAATACAAACTATATCTTAAATCTTTGAATCCAGCTCTCAAGAAAAATCACAAGAAATATTTTTTATTATTACTGTTGCTTGAAAAAGCACTTTGCTTTTTCTGTAAGTTTAAGGAATTTTGATACAAGAAATTTTCTTTTCCATTTCTTCTGCGTAATTTTATCCTATGCACTTTTCGTTTTTCTTGAGAGCTTCCAAAGTTTAACTGCGAATGAAAACGTTGTCCTAAAAACATGCATTGCATACTCACTTACTGTTGTTTTTACACTTTACAGCCTAAAAGAGTTTACCACTGCTATGTACTTAATAAGAATTCAAAGATTTAATTTGCCAACTATGAATTCGTTCCACCAAAATGAGCTACATAATAAAAATACAAATTCAGTTAATTTTTTCGGTACTCGAAATATTAAAAAAATTAGGCAATCGTAAAAAATCACCATCTCCATCAAAAGCCAAAAACCAGAAATAGAGGAGAATGAACATTAAAACTGTTTTTAATATTTTTTATTACTTTTGAAAGTTGAGCGCGTCTTGTTTTTATAGAACTTTTTGTTAAACTAGTGATGTTTAAGCAAAACACACAACCAACTTCAATTCTCATATACACATTTTAGAGTGCCGTTAATTTTTTCCTGTTCCAATGATCGGATCTAAACCAAATTACGGGACGACCCTTGAGGTACCATATTTACGATAAAAAAATAAATATTGAAACGGTTCACGTGGTCCAAAGGTATGTAGTAGAATACCTTAAGAAAGAAAAAATGTTCCGATGGATTGGTAAGCGCCCCCACTTTTTGAAGTCGGTTAAAAGTGTTTTCGGAAATCACCACATTTCCTCATCAGACTTCTTTCAGTAGGATTCAGTCAGTCTCAGCCTACGCACTGCGCTAAGTTCGCCTTGTGAATTCATGTTGCTTTTTTCCACTATTTCATTTGTTAAGCGTCAATCAAGCGCAGCTATTCCAGTGCTATTTAAACTTGATCATTTGGTGTTTCTTTCTTTCGTTCTTTGTTAATTTTAGTAAATAAAGTGCAATTTATGAAACTTTAAAAAGTTTATTTATTTATTACATACTGTACATAAAACTTGCATACATGTATTTTAAAGAGCATATTATCTGAAGCGAATTTTCAATATTTTCTGGTATTATATCTTTAGAAGTATAAAACCCCTCCCAAAATATATTCCTGGGTGCGCCCCTGCTTACAAGTAATTTTAAATTCTGAGGAGTTCTTTCATATAAGAGGATAAAAAGGACAAAAGCGCTATCATCGAAAAAGCTTAAAGTTTTATGTAACTTTTTTAAAATAGTTTTTATTTTGGTGAAAATATTTACAAGTATAAATTTATCCCGCAGAAACTTCTAACTTTATCTATCTCAATTTATCTTATCTTATCAACTTTTTTGCCAGCCGAGGCACAATAATTCGTCACAATTGTTACAAACTATTGCTTTATTAAATATAACTTTTGTCAACTGTTTTTCAATTGCGATATGCATAACACACCAATGGAAATGATATTTTAATTGATTTTACGATCAAATGTGCTGTACAGTATCGATAAATTTGCTATAACTTTTCTATTTTCTAATCGATTTGCAAAAGATTTAAATCTATATATTTTGAAATTAAAAAATCTTTAATATAGCATAAAAATAAGAAGAAAAAGTTTGCAGCTTTTAGGTGTAATTCACAGTAGAATATCGATGCGACTTAAAATTGTGTCCGTTTTCACCCATAAATTTGCAGATAACTCTTAAACTGATCATTTAATTGCAAAACATTGTATAGCAGGTTCATAGGGATTTCAATCTTCGCCTTTAATCTGGTGGAGAGGTTTTTGCGGTGTTATAATCAGAACCGGCTATTTATGTAAAAAATTGAAAATGCTGTTTTCTCAATTTGAAAAAACGATAATTTTTCAAATTCTTAACACCTATTCTACTTTTTTTATTTTTGACCTCATGTTCAGATTCTGCGAGCTATTTTAGATAACAAATTACTATAAAATTCACGATTTTCAATGTATTTTGCTAAAATTTTTTTTGCCTGAATGCATATGGTTTTCTAAATTTTCAAATGCAACGCAAAATACACCTTTTTCCGCCAGGCCAAAATTTTTTTTTAATGAACGGTCTAGTATACATACATATATAGCATATGTTGGACTAATAGTAAAACCTATTTTTCCTAGGGGAAAGCTTATCAATCAGTGCACCATGCAAGGGCTTTGCAAGAGTTCGAGAATCCCCTTATTTACTAATTTTAAAGTAAATTGTAACAACCAGCAGTTAATTTACGAATGCCCACAGATCAATTTCTGCTTTTTGACAAATTCACCACAGGCAGCTGCTTTCAATTGTATTCGATCGTGGGATGCCTACTGCTATCTAACCAATCATTTTTTGACGAGTGGAAAATGATTGCAATCATACCATTCACGGATACATACCAGTATTACGGAATCACTAAAAAATTCATATTTTTTCCGCTAGTAAAATTGGTACTCTGCAATTTTTCAAGTGTGATGTTTTCTTGAAGTAAACTGTATCCGCCGCGGAGTTCAGAAGAAATGTATCACCAAAATTCCCTAAAATGGATCAAAAGTGCCCTGGACAAAATTTTAAGTATCAATCTTCAATAAAACTTCTAATTCTTAAATGAAAATGGTAGTTTGAATTTTTAATTGAGATCGTTGACAGTTTTCATTAATATTTTTTGGTTTTTATATAAAATACAGAGTGAAAATAAAGCTTTATACTCAGTAACAGTTGTGTTCATTTGCATACTTAACTAAAATCACATATCAAATTGGTGTCTAACACTGTGAACACATAAAAGTAATTTTCACAATACTTACTGGATTACTCTAGATGAATTTCTTTAGGCAGTGTTACACGATTGGTACATTTGTACAGATTTGTACATTTTGGCAGTTACAGAGTAGTGTTGTTTGGAAATTCTTTTATTGAGCTGAACTCAAATTTCTAAAGAACACCACTCTGTGACTGCCAAAATGTACAAATCTGTACAAATGTACCAATCCTGTGACATTGGCTTTAGCCCAGTACCACATCCGACACCTTCAAAATCAAAAAGGAAAAGGAACGACAATATTAGCCTGTTCCCGCACTCCATGATTTAGTGAGAAATTGTTCGAAAAATATATGATAAATGTGTGAAAGGAAACGACTTCAGACTATTTCGGACTAAATCCTGGAGTACGGGAACAGGCTAGTTGTCTGTAGCTAACAGTGATGCCATATGCAGATTAAAGGTGGTATTTTCAATGAAAGAAAACAAACTTAATGTGTTGCCACAAAATCGTAAAAAGTTACCCTCAACTTGTGAATTAAAATGTGTCACAATTTATACTAAGCTAATAATAAAAGTATCTTTTAAAAATTCGATGGAAAACGTATCATTTTGATCCATTTAGATCAAAACGGCAACACTGACTGTATCTATTAAAAAATCACAAACTTTTTGACATGTTTTTTTTTTTTAGTTGGAAGCGCGACCCGTTGAACGGCAAGTAGAAGCTCGTTCTGCAGACGATGGTATGAGTTCCATGGTCCGTTGTTTACAATTCGCCAAAACTTTTATAACCAATGGTAAAGATAAATTAAAAATAATTTACATTTAATTTAAAATTTTTTTGTAATATTTTGAATATTGCAGTGAACATAACATCTCCCACATTATGGTCAGCCACGAACTCGAGTACAGTATCCGTTTTTTTGTTGCATTTACCAGCCGCTCAGACAGTCGCTACTAATATGCTACCAGTGAGTGAAAATACAGCGGCAACAAACGCAGCCTTGCAACCACGTCGGGCGTCGGCCCAACTGGCGAAAGAAATACAACTTAAACATCGCGCACCTGTCGTTGGTATCGCTATATTCGACCAGCATGGCTGTCCAGTTGACCAGCAAAGGAATATTAGTGCGGTTTCACCACCTCATCGTTTGTTAATTGCATCTGAAGAACAATTTAAAGTTTTTTCACTGCCACAGCTAAAACCAATCAACAAATATAAGTTAACTGCTAATGAGGGAGCTCGTGTACGACGTATACATTTTGCATCATTCGCCTGCTCGATGCCAGCTGAGTTATTGGCACATGGTATTGGTGGTAGCCCGTCCAAATTTATTCCAACACGAACGCAAGAAAACGCCCAAGATGTAGCTAATATCAATGCCAACACTAGCGGAGGAAGTAGTGTCGATGCTCGTTTATATCAAGAAGTTGCTTTGCTTTGTCTAACGAATATGGGGGACATCATGGTGCTCTCGGTACCAGAGTTGAAGCGCCAACTA
This sequence comes from Rhagoletis pomonella, assembly GCF_013731165.1. NCBI lineage: Eukaryota > Metazoa > Arthropoda > Insecta > Diptera > Tephritidae > Rhagoletis > Rhagoletis pomonella. Next base: position 129,665 of record NW_023458577.1, read on the forward strand.
AATGCTGCCGCCGTTAGACGTGAGGATATCAAGTGAGTTAAGATGTGAAATAACACGGCAGCTTATGGATGAAGAGTATATTCAGCGTTTATATACAATATCCTTTATCTGCAATAAAAAAATCATATTTACAGGCCTATTCTGCGCTGGTAACAAAAATTTTGCAACTGGTAAATAAAGTTCCTCTCCATTTTTAAACCCTTTTTGCATTCTGTGCACTCTTGTATCCGGTAAATTTTCTTACCATCTCAGCAACTCAGCTGGTAACAAAAGATTGTCTCGTCAAATATGCAATGCCAGAATTTCCACAAATCTTCATAGCTGAATTGCTGAATATTTTAACTGCATTACCAACGTACCTAGAATTGCGGTGACAACAACTGGTAACATTTTTTGCTAATAAAATTTTTCGGTTACAAATCATCGGTGACGTGCAGAATAGACCTGTTAAGACGAAATATGTAAAAGAATTTTATCAATGGCATTTAAGTCAAGAGATGAGTTTAAACCATTGTGGAATTATACCAGGAGAAGTAATTATGGCGGGAAGATAATGCCGAATCTCCACTAGGCATTAAAATGACAAAAAATATATGCCATTTAAAAAAAATGCCATGTGGAAATGAACTTAATGACAATTTTTTAACGTAATGACACGAATATTTTTTAATGCCCAACTTTGTCATTTGTCATTTTCGCCATTTAATGCTTAGTGGAAATCCAGCATAAGAGTTTGCCACTGCCTTGTTTGAAATTTTGCTTTTAAAATCTGGGTTTAAACATACAGTCCAGCTATTAAGTTGAAACTAATAAAGTTGCAACTTAAATGTAAGTACCAACTTAAAATTCTCTACGCATTTCAGACTTCTGCTAAGTAGTTTTAACTTAGTTTTACGATATAGCAAAACGAGTGTGGAAGTGTATCGATTTTTCTTTAAGATATTTTGTAAAAATGGCAAGTGTGGTCTTCCGTTTATGTAATTTTTACTTTCATTGCTTGTTTCTGCAAAAGAATAAGGTATTATTTTTTTGTTAATTGTGTAAAATAGCCAGAACAACCGCAGTGATGTGAAGTCGATGTTTATCGAAAGCCATAAACATACAAACACATATCTAAATGTTATGAACTACTTGAAATTGACTTATTATTTAAGAATTTATCTAAATTATTCCAAATATGAGATTGTGATGAAGCTTTATTAGAATTGTAATACGCATTAAACTTTCATCTTCCGATTCAAATGGATCGCTCTTTGTAAATTTTAATTGGAGAGAATATTATCAAAATCACTGTCAATCAACTTAATTTTTACAGATGCATTTCATATTTTCTCTTAATTTAATAAAATACTTCTACCTCTAGTTTCAGCTTAGTTGCAGCTGCAACTCAAACTAAATTTTAAGTTGGTACTTAGCAAGATAAGTCGAAACTAAGGCGACTATGAATAGCTTTAGTAGTTGTTGTTGTTGTTGTAGCAGCAGTACTTAACCCCCCGGGGTTTCGTCAAGGGTCGTCTTCGTCCTCTGACTCGACAAGCCTGAGGCCGAGAAAGCGGGCAGCGTCTATAGGCGCGGTCCATAGTGCTTCTGGTGTCAGGGTCGTGGGGTTAGAGGCGCATGCGAAGAGGTGTTGGGTG
>NW_023458577.1:131401-138394 GCF_013731165.1 Rhagoletis pomonella
AGGGCTCTCGGCTTATGGTGTATAAAAGTTCGTTAAAGTAAGATATATTTATTAAAATGCTATTACATTTAAACACTTATATGTGACCTGGTCTACGAAAAGGGAGCTTACGTGCGAAAACTAGTTTTCTGTGAAAAAGCTGTTAAAAGTAAGCAACTCGTTTCGTCAGTTTCTCATTATCTCGTTAATTGTTCTCCGCGCCGGACGTCCAGTAAGTGTTGTTGTTGGTCCAGTAAGTGTTGTTGTTGGTCCAGTAAGTGTTGTTGTTGGTCGGAATATTACTATAGTTCATCGTGTAAGTTGCTAGTGTGGAACATTTAAAAAAGTAACACTGAAGAAGTGACGTTTACTGTTTCTGTTGATTATCGTCTTCGCATTTCGCATGAAATGAAACATGAGTGTTGATGAGGAGTTCAGTGCCGTATACGGACAATATTTCCATGAAAAGGATGATGAAAACTATGAAGAGAGCGATGATGATGAAGACGAAGTATGTGTATCTCAGGCAGAAGATGATACCGAACAAACTTTTGTTAAGCATCTCACTACTCATCACATCACATCACATTAAGCATCACAACTACTCAGCATTATTATTTTTGGCCCATAATACGTTTTTCTAGTGTATAATCATGTCTTTATAGCTTATAATTCAATGTATTTTGTTCATTACCAATAAATTATATTTTGTCGTATTTTTACTCTTCTTTCTCTACATTTTTAGTACACTTCTAAGCAAGTTAGGATTTTCTGCTTTTCACCACGTGAAAAAGCATCTCATCTTCCATCCGAATCAACCAAAAAGTGAAAATTGATTTTTTGACACCTAAGCCCCCTTTCCGTAGACCAGGTCACATATCATATTTTCTATTTTAAGTTTTTGTAGATCATGATAATATTCGTAGGGGTGGGAAGGGACAGGATTTCGACCGGGTTATGTTTTTCGAATACGTTGGCTCGGATAGTTGGGATAGAGACACAATCAGATAGAACGTGACTAGCGGTGAGGGAGGCATTCCTGCAGAAGTGACACTAACGTTGATGTTCGCTTTTGAAGAGGTGCATATGCGTGATGAGCGAGTGTCCCAATCGTAGTCGCGTAAAACACTTATTTATTTTGACTGTTGAGGACGTATTAGTTAAGTTCGTGTAGGATTGATGGTTTTATAAGGCGCTCAAAACGTGTCCATTGTTGGTCGTCATTTCAGCAATTAGTTTTCTCCTGGAAGAGGCTATAATTTCCTTTTTTGAAAGAGGGCTGAAGCAAATCAAGGCAGAATTTAATGCTTCTTTAGCCGCTAAGTCAGCTAGTTCGTGTCCAGCTATGCTCGAATGACCGGGTATCCACATGATTTTAGCTTTATTTTTGAGTGAAATTAGAATTTGCTGGATTTCCTGTATATATTCTAGGTGGCTGGTCGAGTTTTTCGCTGCCTCGTATGCTGATAGACTGTCAGTGCATATGACATATTTTCCTTTTTCATGTTTAATTCAATGCAGAAATACCAAAATAGCTTGACTTCTGCTTCAAATACGCTGATGTATGCGGCAGTATACCTCTCGAAATATCTTCTCCACTTTCCGTTACTATTGCGAAAGACACTGCGTCATTTCTCTCTGAGCCATTTGTAAAGACCGGCTTCCAATTTTGTTGCTTAATAGAAGTTATAGCTTCAGTGTATAGTTGTTTTTAAACTGAATTGTAGGTGTTTGATTTGTTGTATTTTATAAGCTGATCGATGAAAGAGCTCATACTTAAATTCCATGAAAGCTGTTTGATTATCTTCTTTGAAAAGTTATTGTCTACAGACCAGTAGCTTTTTTGTTTATATATGTATATCGGTTAGAGCCGATTTGATTGATATTGGGGGTTTGCGAGATTTAAAAAGTTGTATTTCTTTTAATAAAATATGAGACGCAAAAAGTGTTTCGGTGAAGCAGCATCAAAAAGGTGCTTCGGTAAAGCAGCATCCAGTTTATGCCACTCTTGCAAAATCACCATTTTAAGCCATATACCGTTTTAAAATTGGCGATTATCGGCTTAAACTGTCTTTACCGGTATTCCCCACGCATTATCCATTGGATTGAGGAGACGAGAGCACAAGGGTCCGAATATTGTTCGTTTCCATCATAATTTACCAGAAGTTAACAGCAAAATGTTCAGATTCCATTGGTCGTCAAACAATTTGGAGGACCTTAAAACGTTCCAAGTACCCCGAGTATGCTGAAATGATCACGGCTCCGCGTCTTTTGCTATATCGTAAAGCTGCTCGAAAGGATTTCGCTAGCAAAAACATGGCAATTGACTGGATTTCTCCATGTTGTTAAAATGTTTATTTTACCTTGAAATTCACTACTAAAAAGTTGGCTTAAGTTATCTTTTCAGACGAAAAGAAAATCAATCTTGATGGTACAAATGAACGGAAAGAACGAACGGAACGGAAAGAAATTCTGTGTGGTAGAATCTGGGAAAAATATGGTAGATTTCAAATAAATGTGGTAGATCTCAGGTTTTGGATCAAACTTTGTACAAAAATTAAAGAAATTCTGTAAGGTTTCACCTAAATTGCAAACTTTTTAATTAGACTCTAAAAAAAAATTTATTTTAGTATAACAAAGTGCTAGATTGAAGTTGCTAAAAATTGCATTGAGTTTTGGCAATTTTTTCCTTGACAGTGTAAAGGGGTTCTTTCCATATTAAAATATTTTTCGAACATAATTTTTTTGCAACTTTGCGGAGTGCTGTCAGCGTTTTATATTATCACATCACGATGTAGCGAACAAATGTGGCACGTTACAGAAACCGCTACTTGTTATTTGCCGACAACGCCTCAGAAGATTTAGATGCACTGAAATTTGCTAATACTTTCACAAAAATCGCCGTTTTTTTAATTTTCGCTATTAATTTTTTTTTATAAATCATATGTTTTAAAATTTAACGTAATGAAACCACGTTTCCTGTCGAAAAATTTATTATTGAGAAAATTTACTATTTTACCGTTTATTTTATCCTCCCATTCGGCTTTTTTTACTTTTACTTGAGAAATTTCATCGTCGCCGGGAATGCGGAATCTTGTATTATATCATTCTTGTTACCATATAGTGTTTAGTGTTGGACAATTTTTGCTCTTAAAATTAAGAAAATTATATCGAGCAAAAATTAAACTAGGTACTCAAAAACGCGAATATGTGGTAGATTTCAGACCTTGTGTGGTAGATGCTCAAAAAGTGGCAGATCTACAATGTGGTAGAAGTCCGATCACTGGTGTAGGGTGCAATAACATCCGCTTGTACTCTCGAGATGCAATTCTGCTCAAATAAAATGCAGAGTTTAGACTACATTTATTCCCATTCTGCTGAGAAGTCTCAAACCATTTATTGAGTGCAATGAAAGAGATTGCATTTTTCAACACAACAATGCTGCTTCGAAACCAGCAGTATTTGGACCCTTGTGCTCTTGTGACCTCAATCCAATGGAAATTGTGTGGGGAAGACAAGAAAGGACAGCTTGTGCTGATAATCGCTAATTTGAAAACATTATATGGCAACGGTGGGCAAACGCGGCTCTTTGCGCCAAATGCGGACCTTTGCCTTGTAAAGTGCGGCTCTTTTTATTTTCTCTTTGCTTAGAAACTTTTGGCTCTTATTTTTAAACAACAATATTTCTTTGCTTCTTTTCCATTGTTTTGTTTTTTTTATTTTATTCTTTTTATATACACATACGCAATTGGAGAATGGAAATTGGCTTTCTGACTTGATGTTCTTTATCGATATGATGGAACATTTCCGAAAATTGAATTTGTTTCTGCAAGGAAAGAATAAAAATGTTTGGATTTGTCGCAAATTTTTTTAAGTTTTGAAGCTAAACTACGTATTTTTATACAAGATCTAAAAATAAAGAATATTTCATAATTTTCCATGGCTAGAAAAAAATATTGCACATGTCAAAGAGGATAATTGGATCCCTATGTCGCAAAACTACATGACTTAAAAGCAGATTTTGAAAAAAGATTTGGCGATTTGAAATTATTTAAATTTACGTTCGCATACTTCATAAACCCTTTTGAGGATGAATTTACAATATCCGAAATACTCATTTTGAAGAAAATCGAAGAAGACTTGGGGTTTTTGGAATTAAAAGAAGATAAGGCACTGGATATGCAACATAAAGCTTTACCATTGCTTGAATGCCGGCAACAAGTAGCAGATTTAAAATCTCCGCTGTTCAAAACAGCTGCGCACAGTATATTTTAAATTTTTGGTACAACGTATAAGTGTGAGTCTGTGTACTCTACAATATTTGTAATTTCAAAATACGGTGCACAATTGACCAACATTTAACAGAACTGTTACGGACGGCTTTAACTGACGTAAAACCAGATTTTGAAAATTTGCCAAAGGGACCTTTAGAATTTTCTTTAATATCTACATATCCTACGTACATTAGAATAATAATAAAATTAATGTTTTTCATTTCAAATAATAACTTTATTGAAAAACAAAATTTTTGTTTTTGTTGTTTTTTTTTTGTGGCTCTTTGTAGCATTTAGAATTTACATGTGGCACTTTTCAGCCTCGGCCTTGCCCACCCCTGTTATATGGCTTAAATTACCGATTTTGCTAGAGGGTCATAAACTGGATGCTGCTTTACCGAAGACATTATTATCTTTTTTATACCGACATATAATAAAGCGCTTTAACACAAAACGGATGCATAAACCAAATTTCAGTACGCTCTGAATTTCAAAAGGGTATTGACTCGAATTTGATTTCAAATCGGTTTTTTATTTCTCACATCGGTTAGAAAACAGGTATAAACACATCACTCATTTGACACGAAGTGAAAATAAGCTGGTTTTGTTTATATAGCCCTCACTAAGTAGAATTCTTCTTTCTGTGTTGCCGAAGAAGAGGGGCGCGGAACACATTTTGCATATAACACCTTTCTTTATATTGTGGTTTGTCGACCAATGAAAAATAAAATTGATTTGTGATTCGTTGCGGATAACTTAATTCTGCTAATCAAAAAGGATCAACAAATTTAATTAGGCCGTGCGGGCATAATTCATTTGGCCAAGTGAAACTAGGCGGCGATCAAAAAATGAAGCTGATCTTTATCTTCAACTCCATCTTCATCTTAATCTTCAGCTTCGTCTTCATCTTCATCTTCATCTTTAACTTTGCCCTGTTCTTCATCATTATCATTGGCTTGATCCTTCAATATAGACCGTGAGTGTCTATGGTTTTGTCGTTGCCCTTGTCTTTGTTTCTGCCCTTGTATCTTGCTCTCAGCTTTTTCATTACCCACTCCGCGGTGGCGTTAAAAGTCCAAAGGAGCCGCCCCCTGCATATTCACGCATGCGCATACGCATATGCAAAAATTAAATTTTATTTTCTGAGCAAAGAATTAAGCTCAAAAAATAACCATTATTTTCCGAGCAAAAAATAAAACTTAAAACGTAACGATTATTTTCCGAGCAAAAAAATAAAACTAAAAAGTAACCATTATTTTCGGAGCAAAAAGTGAAACTTAAAACCTAACCATTATTTTTGGAGCAAAAAGTAAAACTCAAAACATAACGATTATTTTCTGAGTAAAAAATAAAACTCAAAAAATAAGGATTAAAAAGTAAAAATCAGTGCCGCTGAAGGTATTCCGAGTAATAAGAAATATATTGGTTTACTCCTTGTGCACATTGCATTTCTCTTCCAGTGTGATTTTTTTGCGTTGAAATTTCAAAAATAATCGTTATTTGCGGTCCCTGCTTACAAGTAATTTTAAATTCTGAGGAGTTCTTTCATATAAGAGGATAAAAAGGACAAAAACGCTATCATCGAAAAATGTAACTTTTTTAAACTAGTTTTTATTTTGGTGAAAATATTTACAAGTATAAATTTATCCCGCAGAAACTTCTTACTTTATCTATCTCAATTTATCTTATCTTATCAACTTTTTTGCCAGCCGCGGCACAATAATTCGTCACAATTGTTACAAACTTTTGCTTGATTAAATATAACTTTTGTCAACTGTTTTTCAATTGCGATATGCATAACATGCCAATGGAAATGATATTTTAATTGATTTTACGATCAAATGTGCTGTACAGTATCGATAAATTTGCTATAACGTTTCTATTTTCTAATCGATTTGCAAAAGATTTAAATCTATATATGTTGAAATTAAATAAGCTTTAATATAGCATAAAAATAAGAAGAAAAAGTTTGCAGCTTTTAGGTGTAATTCACAGTAGAATATCGATGCGACTTAAAATTGTGTCCGTTTTTACCCATAAATTTGCAGATAACTTTTAAACTGATAATTTGATTGCAAAACATTGTATAGCAGGTTCATAGGGATTTCAATCTTCTCCTTTAATCTGGTGGAGAGGTTTTTGCGGTGTGATAATCAGAACCGGTTATTTTTGTAAAAAATTGAAAAAGCTGTTTTCTCAATTTAAAAAAAAAAACGATAATTTTGCAAATTCTTAACACCTATTCTACTTTTTTTATTTTTGACCTCATGTTCAGATTCTGCGAGCTATTTTACATAGCAAATTACGATTTTCAATGTATTTTGCTAAAAACTTTTTTCCCTGAATGCATATGGTTTTCTAACTTTTCAAATGCAACGCAAAATACACCTCTTTCCGCCAGGCAAAACATTTTTTTAATAAACGGTCTAGTATACATACATATATAACCAGGGACCGTAACGGTTATAAGTTTTATTATAAAAATCACTGTTTAATCGTTATTAACTGAGTTTTATTTTTTGCTCGGAAAATAACCGTTGCGTTTTAAGTTTTATTTTTTGCTCGGAAAATAATGGTTACGTTTTAAGTTTTATTTTTTGCTCGGAAAATAATCGTTACGTTTTAAGTTTTATTTTTTGCTCGGAAAATAATGGTTACGTTTTAAGTTTTATATTTTGCTCTGAAAATAATCGTTACGTTTTAAGTTTTATTTTTTGCTCGGAAAATAATCGTTATTTCT
>NW_023458577.1:138494-139741 GCF_013731165.1 Rhagoletis pomonella
AGAAATAACGATTATTTTCCGAGCAAAAAATAAAACTTAAAACGTAATCATTATTTTCCGAGCAAAACATAAAACTTAAAACGTAACGATTATTTTCCGAGCAAAAAATAAAACTTAAAACGTAACCATTATTTTCCGAGCAAAAAATAAAACTTAAAACGTAACGATTATTTTCCAAGCAAAAAATAAAACTCAAAACATAACGATTATTTTCTGAGTAAAAAATAAAACTCAAAATATAATGATTAAACTTGATTATAAGCAAAAATTAAAAAATAAAAATCAGTGCCGCTGAAGGTACTCCGAGTAATAAGAAATATATTGGTTTACTCCTTATGCACGTAGAATTTCTCTTTCCGCGTGATTTTTTGAGTTGAAATTTCAAAGGATAATCGTTATTTGCGGTCCCTGTATATAACATATGTTGGACTAATAGTAAAACCTATTTTTTCCTAGGGGAAAGCTTTTCAATCAGTGCACCATGCAAGAGCTTTGCAAGAGTTCGAGAATCCCCCTATTTACTAATTTTAAAGTAAACTGTAACAACCAGCAGTTAATTTACTAATGACAAATTTACCACAGGCAGCTGCTTTCAATTGTATTCGATCGTGGGATGCCTACTGCTATCTAACCAATCATTTTTTGACGAGTGGAAAATGATTGCAATCATACCATTCACGGATAACATACCAGTAGTACGGAATCATTAAAAAATTCATAGTGATAATAAAAACCGGCTATTTTTGTAAAAAATTGAAAATGCTGTTTTCTCAATTTGAAAAAAAAAACCATAATTTTGCAAATTCTTAACACCTATTCTACTTTTTTTATTTTTGACCTCATGTTCAGATTCTGCGAGCTATTTTACATAACAAATTACTATAAAATTCACGATTTTCAATGTATTTTGCCTGAATGCATATGGTTTTCTAAATTTTCAAATGCAACGCAAAATACACCTTTTTCCGCCAGGCCAAAATTTTTTTTTAATGAACGGTCTAGTATACATACATATATAGCATATGTTGGACTAATAGTAAAACCTATTTTTCCTAGGGGAAAGCTTATCAATCAGTGCACCATGCAAGGGCTTTGCAAGAGTTCGAGAATCCCCTTATTTACTAATTTTAAAGTAAATTGTAACAACCAGCAGTTAATTTACGAATGCCCACAGATCAATTTCTGCTTTTTGACAAATTCACCACAGGCAGCTGCTTTCAATTGTATTCGATCGTGGGATGCCTACT
>NW_023458577.1:139841-149942 GCF_013731165.1 Rhagoletis pomonella
TGGTGGTTGCTGAAAGATATTTATATACGAAATTTCATGAAAATCGGGGTCTAAAATTAACAAATACAAATACAAATTTCGCTGGATATAGGAATGAAAAAGATAACTATAAAAGGATATAAAAGTTGGAAAAATTGTCTGATATTGATACATTTTATTCGTTCAAGGAACTTACACTCGCATGATAAACTACCACCACTTTAGAATTAAAAAAACGTGCTAAATTTAAAAAAAAATATGTCGTTGTGAAGTGCACAGATGCTTTTTCGTAATTAAGAAGGAAAAAAATTTTATTTTAATTTCGTATGATGGTAATTGAACCCGGACATTTTGGGCAGCAACCAATTATATCAAGCGTATTTGCACACTCAGCTACAACCATACATGTAAATGTGTTTTCAAATGTTGAGTTTGAATCAACATCACAGCGCGCGATTAGTGCATTATGATTATTGTTATTATTTTTTGTTGCAGAAGGGGGAATATTACAAAAGATACTGCGCAGTGTCTGGTTTACTGGTAACAGCATGCACGATTCATTCCGTTCGCTAAGGATACACCTCATTCGGGATCACCCACAGGCAGTAATATCATACTATGCTGTACTTGCGAGACGATACGCCTACGTACTAAACCCTTAACTCACTCACCCATAGCTTGTAATTGGCTTTGCGGTACTGCCGTTAGGTATTTCGTCGCAAAGCTCAGTTACCGATTGGCTCTTCTTCACATCATTAGGCTTGTTCTTCGGTCATTCTCTTTTCGCTACTGCGCTGTCTTTCTTTCGCTCTTAGTTCCTGGAGGACTATTGTGGACCACGCCTTAATTCTACTCCACACCGCTTTTGAGTTTACATGTGCCCCACGATATTGTCAGGCGTCATAAAGTATGTTCACATCTAAATATTATCTCAATCAAAGCTCGTTTTTTATCACCCCGTTTACACAGGTAAATCACAGATTATTAGCCGTCAAATTTTTTGTGCTTGTTATTCTCACATCTCAAGGAAAAGTTATGTTTCTTCCCTGTGCCACCGTGATCACGTTCTTCTGCTTTATTGCTGAAGTCTAGAAAAAAGAAGTCTGATGAGGAGATGTGGTGGTCTCCGAAATAGTGCTATAACTTCTACCGCTTAGACTTTGTTGCTTTTTCAATTTTTCCTAATAAACAATCGTGGTACAAAGCTCAATAAAATATCAAAAATAAAATGTTAACAAGTCACAATAACATTGACAAATACATAGTTTAGGAAGAGCCTGCCTGAAACTATACAAAAAAGCAAATAAGCAAATGGATGTATAGAATTGATAACAATAACCACGCTGTCGAGTTTAAATAGCGGCAAATCAGCTGCACTTGATAGTAGTTGGTTGAATAAGGAAAATGAATTAGCAACAAGAGTTTACGGGATGTACATAGCTCAGTGGTTAACGCTTCTGACTTTGAACATCGAATTCGCAGGTTCGTTCCCTGCTGAAGTCTAGAAAAAAGAAGTCTGATGAGGAGATGTGGTGGTCTCCGAAATAGTGCTATAACTTCTACCGCTTAGACTTTGTTGCTTTTTCAATTTTTCCTAATAAACAATCGTGGTACAAAGCTCAATAAAATATTAAAAATAAATATATTTTAACTTAACATTTTATTAAAAATACCTTTACAAACCACTTTTCCTTGCTAGCGTCCATTTTTGTTTACTTTTACATTTGCCATTTCTCCTCTTCTTCGCAAAAACAATCGATAAAACTAGGATGGACACCGAAAAGTTATCGGTTAAATCTGAGATTATTTTATAATTACAGATTAACAAGGGACGAATTTAATATGGCTAATTTCTTTTTCTAATTACAGATTAGGGAGTTAAGCTCGAAATCTACTTATATGTGAACCTAGTAATACTCTACTTTATCAGCTGCTCTATGTCTGTTCGATCTGCCTCGTATATTCGGCAGAGGAAGAATACGTGCAGTACGTTTTCGTCGCCGCTACCGCAGAATAAGCACTCTGTCCCGTCGTCATGCCTATATTTGAACACAAATATTCGCAGCCTTCGGTCATAGTAACCATGGTCGCATGTACGTCAGCTTCTGGTTGGATTGTTGAACCACAAGCCATACTGCTATGCTTGAAGAACTAGTTCTCATTCCAGTTAATGCAATAAAAGCTTCTTCCAATCCATTGAAAACATGCACTTTGTTAGGTCCACCACCTGTTTCGTTTGCTTCTGCCTTCGGCAGCGCTTAGGGATTATAACCCTTACAAAGTAGAATTCTCCTTTCTGTGTTGCCGGAGAACAGGAGATTTCGCATGTCAAAAGCAAACAACATTTCTTGTGCATATAAGTCCCGACTTCGCCATCCACAGTAATCTTGCGCAAGAAGCCACATCGAAATTTACAAAAGAGTGCAAAGTGCAAACCGAATTTATTAATAAACTAGAGCTCGGAAATTTGAAACCTTTATGTTAAATTAAATTTTAATCCTTTGACAAGTGAAATTAGGCCGCGATCAAAAAATGAAATTAGGCCGCCAAAGAAATTAATTCACACGGTCAAAATTCAATCCCCCTTTGAAACCGCACCTTTAGTTATTATATATTTTTCGATCTTTTGTGAAAAAGGCACATAAATATTCGATTGCAACATCACACATTTGTAGAATATTTTTCCACATGCTTGTACTTTGTGCTCGGGATTTTTACCCCGCAAAATGTGTTACAAACATTCCTATGCAGGGAAACATGATGAAAATATCCGATTACTTTTGAAGCACGTGTTTTATTCAACGCATTATTTTCGACTCGGATTTTGGTCAAGCAAAATGAATAGCATCCGGAACGCGCTGAATTGCAATGCGTACCTTTGAAGGGTTCCACTTCCCTTCCATACTTGAGAACATCTTTACTTTTACAACATTCTCCTGGTAGCCTTTTTTTTTGGAGTTTCTTATGTTGAAGACAGTGTTGGCACTAATCGATTGATTTTTTAATCAATTAGTTAATTCGATGGAATTCAATCCGATTACAGTTAATCATGATTAATTTTAATCTGATTAAACAGCTAATCGTACCCGCGATTAAAAAAATTAATATTTAATCATTAACCCTTAATTTGATTAAGTAGGTTTGGTGATTAATTAATTTACGCTCTATTTTCCTGTCTACACAACGCCAGTAAATCGGGTATGGCTAAGTCGGTTTTCCTCATAAATCTAAGCAATTTGGGGTGCGTTTTCATTAAAATCTATTCCAACAGGTTATATAAACTGGGTTTTAATATCCCTCTGTACATGTGCGGTGGGTTGTAAAAATTCCCTGTTTATGTATTACTAATAAAAATAACTATTTTTTAATATTTTATGTGTTTTTATACGCGTTAAACACATAAGAATAACTATAACTCTTGTTTGGTTTCCAATTAGGACAAACTAGAGCACTTAATCAAATTTTAATGATTAAAATTAATTAATCGTAATCACAACCGATGATTAACGATAAAAAAATGTAATCATTAATCGTACAGATGATTACGATTAATTAATTTTAATCGTTAATCGCGATTAACATTTTAATCGTTAGTTTTTAATCCTTAATCAGATTAATTTTTTGCCAACTCAAGAACATCTTCTCTCTTAAAAAAATTGAAAATTGCCTCCTTACCACTGCACATTGCACCGGTAATAGTACCCGAAAAAAATAGCAAGCTTTGTGTATTATGTTGTTCGTTTTGGAATGCATATACATACATAAACAAAATTTTGAAAGACGAAATTCTCGAAAAAAGTAAAATCAGCTGTTCTACTGTTGCGAGTCCGTAAAACAATAAATTATATTGTCTGCGTGGGAGGATACGAAAGCCTAAACACATCCCTTTAATACTCAAAATCAAAAAATTATGGTCCGCACACAAGTAGCAATTGCAATCAGTTTTTTTATACCAATACGCACGATTTTTTTGCCTGTTTTTGAACGCTTGTGTTAAATGAATCCGAGGTGCTGGATGTCTGAAGAGGTTAAACTTGATGCCGACACCTTCATCTAACAGAACATAACACAGGCCAACAAAATTTATGTTGACTAAAATATTACGGCCGATCCTTATAGAATTTGTCCCGTTGAGAATGAATCTGATCGTGAAAATTTTTAATTGGCTATAGTTTTCAAGCCAGCTGAGTTTAAAGGTGTCTTCCTGATCTTTATTTCAACTGCTAGAGTCAGTGTCCATCGGTATTTGGTGATTAATCCATGAAACCTCGAGTTGTACTTCAAAGATTGGTACAGGAATTTCTGCAGTATGTGGATAAAGACCATTAACCGTTTAACCATAATTTTTTGATTTTGTGTATTAAAGGGCAGTGTGTAGGCGTTCATATTCTCCCACACATAATATCCGTAGGTTCAGATTCGGATTCTATGGGAAAAATCCTATAAGAATCGGCTGTAATATTTTAGTCAACATAACATTGTTTAAATTTTGTTGACCTGCGTAATCATTAACGTTTAATTTCGATTCATACTCACGAATACCTAGTTTTTTAAGCAACTAATGGGGGAGTGAAGTGAATCTATAACCTATCCTTCCCAAACGACAACCTCACCCACTGCCCGTCAAGGCTTGGTGGTCCCTGTTATCGCTAACGAGGCTCTGTCGCCCGGTCCTCGCTCAAGGCTGAGCTCCCGTAGTGAGGACTGGACCCGGACTGTATGTGACGTGCATCGACTAACGCTCAGGACGACCAGAACGTGATGACGGGTGGACCACTACGTACGGGACCCCAATCTTCGCGTTTGAAAACGCACCGACAAATCCAGAAGCGTCTGTTCCCCAGTGGGGCCTTCACCTGGCAGTAGGTATAAAATGCAACCCCCCCAGGAATGTCTACTCAGCCCGGTCCTCAGTATCCGGCAAAGGAGGGTTCTAAAGTCCTCGGAGACCCTATCGTTGGAGTGGTGACAACAGGCCCCAGTGATCGAAATACTACTGTTGACCCTATGATCCAGGTGTCTGCCCCGGGCTTGGATGATAGGCGAGCTACTGAGGCTAAAAACATTGGCAAGGCAACAGAAGTGCCAATCCGAAAGTGGCGAGTCGGGCTCTCAGGATCTTTAAATCCACTCACTGCTAGACTCCTCAGATGAGGAGGATCGCGACTGGGTGGATTCCCTCGCACTGAGCCAGCTCAGTCTGGAGTCTGATGATTCAGAGAGACCGGCTGCAACCGAAGGAGCTAAGGAGCCTCACGGCAATGCCAAGCCCGACAAGGAGAAGGCCAAAGAGCGGAAGAGAAAGATGGGGTACAAAAGCTCTCGTCGATTCCTCGTCGAAGAAAGCTGCTCCCCTGTCCGCTGTTGGAAACAACAAGCCGTCGCAATCACTAACGACCAAGGTGCCGAAGACCGCGGGGCCAGTGTTCCCACAGCTGGACGGGGAGAAGACCTCGACGTCGGCAGCTGCTATTGCCTCCGGTGGTAAAGGACCGGTTGCACGCACTCCAAAGAGACAACTGTCTGGCGACAAGAAGACACAGCCTGAGCAGAAGTAGGTGAAAACTTCATCGACCTTATGCTCAGCACCAGAGCTTCAGGTAGCAATCATAGACCGGAATCACCCGGAAGGAAAAATTCCGACGGAAAAATGGTTGCTCCTGGAAGAAAAGATTATGAGGGCACTACTTGGCGAAATCCAGCGTACCAAAAACAACAACATTGGTATGTTTGATGGAGCCAAGTGGCAGAAGGGAGTCAAAGTTGTTGGATGCGGTAACAAAGAGTCGTTAGACTTCCTACAAACTGCGTCCGCAACCAAGATGTACTTTGGGCCAACGCACGACTAGAAGTTGCTCCGCTCTCAGAGGTGCGTGGAGGACGAGACCTCACTAGCCCTAATCAAATGTCAGAACTTGGATGTCATCCCTGACGACTGGACGATTGTCCGAGGCCGCGTTCGCGACAAGGGTAACGGAAAGGACCTTTGGATCAAGATCGGTCCACAATCCTTGCAGATCCTCCGCCGCAAAGCCGGCCAAATAAGATATGGCATCGGTCACCTTAGGGTAATCATCCCCGATGCTGAAAGAGAATCCGAAAAGCCTAAAGGTGGTGCAGATTAATCTGCATCACTGCAGGGCAGCATCGGAGGATCTGCTGCTCTTCATGGGTGAGGAAGATGTGGACGTGGCCCTAATACAAGAACCCTGGCTTGTGGCGGGGAGGGTCACAGGTCTATCCACTAGCGACTTTCTACTTCTCACCCCACAGACCGAAGGTAAAATTAGAAGCTGTATTCTGGTTAAGAAACGCACTAATATTCTCTTTTTTCTTCCCCAATTTAGCGATTCGGACATGACAGTGGCAATGTTGGAGCAGAGGGGAGCACCCGACCTCATCCTCGCATCTTTATACATGCCATACGATGTCCCGATCCCTCGTCAATATCCTTCAGGAAACTCACCGCCTGGGCGGAGCAACGAAGGATAAATATGGTGGCTGGCTGTGACGCCAACGCTCACCACACGGCGTGGAACAGCTCGAACATCAACGATAGAGGTGAGTCACTCTTTAGATACTTATTATCCACAAAACTTACTATCTGTAACAAGGGTAATCACCCCACTTTCTACAATAGAATAAGGGAGGAGGTTATAGATATAACTCTTGAAACTAACTCGAACAATGTTAGGGTTGACGGCTGGCACGTCTCGACAAAATGCTCTTTTTCTGATCATTGTCGCATCGTATTCTCCATTAACCTAAGCAGACCGACACTAAAACCTTATCGAAATCATCGTAGGACAAATTGGAAAAAATTCAGCCAGTTGGTGTCTGGAGCGAGTCCACCGTACACGGTGGAGACAATTTCAGCGGACCAACTGGAGGGAGCGGTCCTCTGTCTAACGAAGTCTCTCAACGAATGTTACATAACAACCTGTACCGAGAGCAAACCTTCTAAGCGACACCCAAGGTGGTGGACGGCCGATTAAAAGCGGCTCAGGATAGCAGCTAGGAAAGCTTTTAATAAAGCGAAGTTCACTAAGAACGCGGAGGACTGGGACGAATATCGTCGCAACTTCAATACGTTCAAGAAAGAGATAAAGAAAGCAAAGAAGGTTTCGTGGTCCAAATTTTGCGAGGACCTCGAAACGACTACTGATGCCACGCGACTAAGAAGGTGCCTCTCGAATAACCCGGCTCCTCCCGGTTTTCTTAAAAAGCCAGGAGGGCACACCGAAAGCAGCCTTGAAACACTGGAACACCTTATGGACGTCCACTTCTCTGGCTGCGGTGGCGCAGGGGACACAGGAACTCCCTAGTACCCACAGGCAAGGCAGTCCAGTGGACGAAATCATCACTACAGACAAAGTACCTTGGGCTATCAGATCCTTCCAACCCTACAAATCTCCGGGACCGGATGGGATCTTTCCAGCCATGCTACAACGAACAAGCGCCACGGTAACCCCCTGGCTAACGACAATCTATAGGGCGAGTCTCCTCCTAGGCTATATCCCGAAGTCATGGAGGTAGGTAAGAGTGGTCTTCATTCCCAACGCAGGAGAAGCGGGCCACAGCACTGCAAAAGATTTTAGGCCCATCAGCCTCTCATCATTTCTTCTAAAAATAATGGAGAGGCTTCTGAGTCTTACTCCTGGGAACTTCAGCGAGGCTCGGCATGCCTACCGTAAAGGTAGGTCGGTTGAAACAGCCCTGCACGAGGTTGTTGGGAGTATAGAACAAGCACTGAATCGCAAGGAATATGCACTGACAGCCTTCCTGGACGTGGAGGGCGCCTTTAACAATGTTAATTTGGCATCCATATACTGCTCCATGGTGGCTGTAGGACTGGACCCATTGATCACTCTCTGGATCGACAATATGTTGAGCACCAGAAACATCAATGGCTCCTTGGGAACATCAGAAGTAAGGAAAACAGCCACACGGGGCACACCTCAAGGGGGGGTGCTATCCCCCCTACTGTGGAACCTCGTGATAAACGAATTCGTGCTTCGTACATCGAAAGCC
The DNA here is from genome assembly GCF_013731165.1 of Rhagoletis pomonella. Lineage (NCBI taxonomy): Eukaryota > Metazoa > Arthropoda > Insecta > Diptera > Tephritidae > Rhagoletis > Rhagoletis pomonella. The sequence continues at coordinate 147,852 of NW_023458577.1, forward strand.
GCTAAGGTCGTTGCTTATGCGGATGACTTAGTCATTCCGGTCCTGGGGAAAATTCCTCTCCACGGTCAGCGAGATTCTAAATCTGCAATTAACGATCTGTCAGGGTGGGCAGAAAGAAACGGCTTAGGGGTTAATCCCACTAAAACCGAACTTGTTCTCTTCACCAAGCGATATAAAATAGACAACTTCCGACCTCCGTCCCTCAATGGAGCAAATCTCAAATTGTCAAAAGAAGCAAAGTTTTTAGGGGTTATTCTCGACTCTAAGCTTTCCTGGAAAAGGAACACTGCAAAGCCACTATTGGAAAAGACTAGGGTCTGCGACCGCAGAAAATACATTAGATTTATACGGGGGTAGTTAGACCTATCCTCACCTATTGCGCGCTGGTATGGTGGCAGGCGGTTGACACCAAATCCCATCTACTCAACTTGTAAAAGGTGCAACGACAAGCATGCTTATGCATAACGAGGGCGATTTATTCAGCGCCCAGGCATCTCTAGAGACCCTGCTGGATATTCCACCTATAGACCTATATGTTAAAAGTATCGCAGCTAAAAGCGCTCTACGACTCAAAGCGTCTAACAGGCTGCGAACAACTTGCAAAGGTCACGCCACAATCCTCGGGAGAGTGGGGGTGGAATACAGCCGCTGTGACCATCAGGTCACGGAAATTGGCTTCAATCGAAACTTCGATATCCATTTTCCTGACAGAAGTGACTGGGAATTTAATATTGCTCTAAGCGATGACGAAATACCCATCTTCACGGACGGATCCAAAATGGATATCGGAACAGGGTCTGGGGTCTTCCCTCAGGAGATATCTCTGAGGGAGTCGTATAGACCCCCAGACTACTGCAGTGTTTTTCAGGCTGAGATATTTGCAATCCATATGGCGGCAAGGTTGGTGGGCATGATTGACTTAGCTCCATCTAAACTTGCCTTCGTTGTTGACAGTGAGGCGGCTATCAAAGCCTTATGGTCGGCAACGACTAACTCGTTATGCGTTAAAGAATGCCGAAGATCCCTACAAGCTCTACAGCAACACATAATCAATCTTTACTGGGTACCGGGACATTGTGGTGTCCCGGGAAATGAGAAAGCGGACGAATGTGCTAGGAAGGGATCTGAGATGGGGCTCGGGGAAGCGACCCAAATCGTGAAACCCCCCCTGCGATTTCTGTCTTCAGAAGTCAAGAGACTGCCTAGGGCAGCTACCAAGAGTAGGTGGGTAAACCTTCACACCTGCAGGGTATCGCGATCACTCTGGCCACGGCTCGATGAACGAAGAACAAGGAGTCTATTAAGGCTTTCAAAGTCAAACGTCAGGCTTCTCACAGGAATACTAACGGGACACTGGACCATTGGCCACATGGCCGCCAGGTTCGGAGCCCCGCATAATGATTTCTGTAGAAGCTGCAGGGATGAGGAGGAGTTAGAATCCGTCCAGCACTTCCTTTGCGAGTGTCCAGCACTTCGAGGAAAACGCCTCAAGTTTCTTGGGGACCACTTCTTCGAGAATCTGGATATCTTGGGGAAAGCTCCTTTGGAAGGACTGCTACGATTCGCCAGAAAATCAAAATGGTTCGAAGACATGTAGGGATAGGCTTGGGGTAACCCCTATGGGCATCACAATGGGCCTCTGTGGCCTCCGAGTGAACTCTTTTTCAGAGCTGCCCGTTTAACCTAACCTAACCTAACCTAACGGGTTTTTAAGTGCTGCATCAAAATAGTTAGCCTAGTTGGAGCGTTCTTTTGCAGCTCATTCACAAAAGATGAGAGCTTATGGTAGTATCAATTTTGAATATTAGATGAAAAATTAAATTAATTTTAATACTTTGAGTCTCTGTAGAGGAATCTGACCTTTGCTCCCTCTGCGACACCCAATTGGGACAAAAATGTATATGTGATGTGTCATAGATGACCGTGGCACATTAGCGAACACAAAGGGTGGGTTTCAAAAATTATTGAAATCGGTTCACGTGGTCAAAAGTTATGCGGTAGCATACATAAAAAAAGAAAAAAATATTCCGACGAATTGATAACCTCCCCTTTTTTGAAGTCGCTTAAAAATGTTTGAGCTCTTTGTTAATT
>NW_023458577.1:150042-156296 GCF_013731165.1 Rhagoletis pomonella
TTTTCAAACAGGTGACAACCCTCCTCAAACATATTTTCGGCTGCAAGCCTTCATAAAATTCGTTAGTTTGACACCCACATGGCATTATTTCATTTATTTTTTCAATTTGACTGATTTAAAATTTTCAAGTAGGTGGCAACCCTCGTCAAAAATATTTCTAACAGTTATCATTCTTAAACCTCTTTAATTTTATACCCATATTGTAGTATTTCACTTATTTTATCAATGTAATTTAGTTAAATTTTCAAACAGGTGGCAACCCTCCTAAAACATATTTTCAGCTGTAAGCCTTCTTAAAACTCTTTAGTTTGACACCCACATGGCGATATTTCATTTATTTTATAAATATGACTGAGTTAAAATTTTCAAATAGGTGGCAACCCTCCTCAAAAATATTTCTAACCGTCATCTTCCTTAAACCTCTTTAATTTGGTACCTATATTGTAATAGGTAATTTATCTTATCTTTAAATTGAGTTAAATTTTCAACCAGGTGGCAACCCTCCTAAAACATATTTTCGGCTGTAAGCCTTCTTAAAAGTCTTTAGGTTGACACCCACATTGCAATATTTCTTTTATTAACTTAACTGAGTTAAAATTTTCAAATAGGTGGCAACCCTCGTCAAAGATATTTCCAACAGTTATCTTTCTTAAACCTCTTTAACCTAATACCCATATTGTAATAACTCGTTAATTTTATCAATATATTTGGGTTTAAAAAATTTCAAAAAGGTGGCAACCCTCTAATTTTTTGCGATATCATTGGTTCTGGTATTATACTGAGCAATCAAAAAAAAAATTATTCAAATCGGTTCAGCCGTTCTCGAGTTTTGACGACCGTGACATACGAACACGACATTTTTATTAATATAGATATCAATTTTGAGTGAATGACCTTCAGTAGTTAATAAAATATCGCAGTTTTCGTATTTCTGAACATTACCGTTATATGGGAGGTAGGCGTGGTTATTGTCCGATTTTGCCCATTTTCAATACCATCCGTCCTACGCCCGAAATAAGTAGACGTACCAAGTTTTGTTAAGATATCTCAATTTTTACTCGAGTTATCGTGTGCCCAGAGGGACGGACGGACGGACAGACAGTGACTGAAATACTTCTTTCGGAAAAGATTAATGATTTTGATTAATTTAGTGTCATTAGGGCGGTACGTTAGGGTGGTAACAACTGAGATCAGGTGGGTCACTACCACAATGGAGCAGATGAGGTCAATGAACTTCCGTAGGAAAAACCCCATCCTCGAGACAAAAAGATTGGTGTGTCACACTTTAAAATGCGACTATAAATGCCGAAGATATGAAGAAAAATGTAATTGGGCGACTACTGGGGTTGTCCAAAAACAAAATTGTTTTTGTTTTAAATGCTCTTCAAAAACACTTCATATGAGGGGGTGACGGTGATTTTTTTTTTGCCTGTAAGGCGAGACGCTCTAAGTTGGTCACATTATATATGCATATCAATTGATTTAATTACTACCTAGTTCTACACTATGCTATCCTAACTATACTGTGTCTTATATTACGTTCAAATTGGCCCCATTTAACTTGTTAAATGAAAAAGAGCTTTTTAGAAAACACAATCGTCCACATTGAACATTTGGAGTTAACTTTGATGGTTGTTTGATTACCAATATAAATTCGAAAAAGAATATTCCAAATCAAGTTTTTGTGTTTCAATTTGTTTTGTGCGAATGTCTGCTTCATGATATTAACGCATACGGATTAATTAGAGACTTCAAAATGTTTAGTTCGTAAGCACTATTTATCTCTGCGTACGATGAGACCCCATGAGAAATAACTAATTACCGCCTTGGCCTCTTTTTTGGCGGGCAGACATGTATACAATTTTGATATATTTTGATAATTTTTACTTTTTAATATTTTTCAGAATATAAATTTTTTGAATGTTGGCATGTCAAATAAAAGCTTTTGGGTCTTTCTGATTGGCCGGAGCAGAAAGCTTTCCGATACAACTCTGCGTTGAACTGGTTTTCAAACGAGTTAAATGATTTAACTGGTTCAATTTTCCAACAACAATTGCATGCGATTTAACTTGTTTATGAACATGTCTTATTCATTAACTGGTTCAAGCCCATTTAACAAATTTATCTTGTCAATTTGAACGTAGTATTAGCTAACTTTTACTATAATAGTAGTATTAATAAACTGAAATCTAAAGAAACGAGAGAGCGAGTTGGTATAAACTTGGTAAAACACAAAAAAATTATGTTGAATATGCCGTCTTTCGCCTTTTGATAAAATTTTTATAAAACGAGAATACTTCATTTAGTATTTAGTTACAAGAAGGACTCCTTTATACCCGGTTTCCCTCATACTTCCAAAATACAACTTTTAACTAAGGGAGTGTCGAAACGGCCTGTCAGAGCGTACAACACCATTTATAATTGCATCATGTATAGAAAGATATGGCGCATATTCAGTCATATTTAGTTCACAACTAAGTTGAAACTACTCTAAGTTACTACTAAAGCTACAATCTCAAGATGGTCGGTTCTACGTTACCGGATAGACTCGGAGCACCCACTCCGACCAAGGACCATTACCCCAGCAGCAACCCCCTATTTTTTCGCACTGGTAGCATGACCTACCGGCAAGTCTGCTCCGCATACTACTGGTCCGCGCCGGCATAGAGCAAATCCCCGGACCATGGACATGCAGTGTCTGCAACCGAAATTTACACCACTCGTCCACCTCAGTCTGTTGCAACAGCTGCAATAACTGGTGTCATCTGAAAGCATGCTCAGGCCTCCGGCACCATAGGGAGTGGAGTGCTAACTTTGTTGCATCGTGCTGCAACAATCCACAGCAAGCCCAGCATTCCACACAAACAGCGCCCGCCCAACCAACAGCCAGTGGACCAACTCCCAGCACACAACCCCGGACATCCACTCAAAGCAGATGGTACTGCAGCGTCTGCCACAACCTGATAGGGCGAAACACCACATCAGTAAGATGCAACGCTTGCAATAACTGGTGCCACCTGAAACGCTGCTCCGGCCTCAAACACCATCGCGAATGGAGTGCTGCTTTCACTGCAGCCTGCTGCGCTGCTACCACACAACCCCAATCGCCTGCACCTACATCTGTGCCAATGCCAACGCCAGCGGTAATCCCACAACTGCGGCCCACGGTCACACCAACACCGGTGACAACACCAGCGGTCGGACCACCACACCCGCAACAAACACAACAGGCACAGCAAGCAGTTCAGGCAGCGCGCCAGTACCCCTCACCCCGCGAATTACCATCACCAGGCCCAACTCCATCAAACTATTGCAGTTCAATTGCAACGGACTACAAAGCAAGATCGCTGAGATAGTCAGCTTCATGAGGCGCAACAAAATCTCAGTCGCGGCGGTCCAGGAAACCAAACTCCATTCCGGCTCTAGCCTTCAGAGTCAGGATGAGTTCAACGTCATCCGAAGAGACCGCCCTCGCGGCGCCGGAGGCGGCATCGCCTTTATATTGCACAACGCGATCCAATACCGGCTCATTACCCCCCGAATCGCCGCCAACGACACACTCATTGAGCACCAAGGCGTGGCAATCAAGTCGGGAGATACTGAGCTGGAAGTCGTCAACGTGTACATACCACCTGCCACCAGCTGCCCAGCAGGATATCGCCCGAACATAAGTGCGCTACTTGAAGGCGAAAACCGGGTAGTGCTAGGGGATTTTAACGCGCACCACGAACTCTGGCGCTCCAACCTGGGCAACGACCCGCGGGGTACACTAATCGCAGAACAAATTGACGACTCAACGTTTTGCACTGTAAACGCCGATGCCCCCACCAGGGTCGCGGTGACTGCTACAGCTCGCCAGATATCACTATAGCAAGCGGAGGTCTGATAAATTGCATTGGTTGGCAACCAGTGCTCACGCTCGCATCAGACCACCTGCCCATAGTAGTCGCGATAGACCACCCAAGAGATTTTGTTACATCCGAAGACCGTACGTATATGAACACCAAGAAGGCCAACTGGGACGATTTTAAGGAACACACGGACCGCAAATTCAATGCTCTTCCACCACCAACATGCGCGCGCGAAGCTGAGCACAACATCCGCCGGATCATAAACGCAGCAGCTGCCCGCTTCATACCAGCCGGTAGGATTGCCAAAAACCGCCCGGGCTTTCCAGCTGAAGCGGCGGGACTCGCAGAAGAGCGTGATCGAATCCGCCAGTCTAATCCTGGTGATCCCCGTATCAGGGATCTCAACATGGACATTAACAAACTGGTTAACGAACACAAGCGGAAAACGTGGAATGAGCACCTCAAGACCTGCAATCTCTCCAGCGGAGCTAGCAAACTGTGGACGACAGTAAAATCTCTCTCCCATCCGGCGAAACGTAAGGACAACGTTGCCCTTAAATTCGGCGATAGCGACCCACGGACGTGCGCGCGCTTTTTCAGCCGGCAGTTTATTGCACACCCGGAGAGAGACAAAGCCCGCCTCAGTGTGCTACGTAAAGCACACAAACTCCGCCCCCGAGACACACCAATGTGCTTTACACCAGAAGAGACGCAGGCAGCTGTAAAGAACGCCAAAGCATCCAAGGCGTTAGGGCCAGACGGAATCTCGATGCAGATGCTGAAAAAGCAAGGACCAGTGGGAGTCGAGTACATCACAGTAGCTTTCAATTTGTCACTGTCCACCCTGATCATCCCTGAGATGTGGAAAATGGGTAGGATCATCCCCCTCCTTAAGCCAGTAAGAAGGCGGACGTAGGAGACTCTTACTGGCCAATCTCCCTCCTATCCCCAGTGGCAAAGACAATGGAAGCACTACTCCTCCCCAGTCTAACGAAGCATCTGCAACTCGCCCAACACCAACACGGATTCCGCAAAATGCACAGCACAACCACTGCATTAAACGCCATCACCACACAGATAAGCGAGGGTCTGAACCAACGTCGGCCCTGTGATAGGACGGTCCTAGTCGCGGTGGACCTGTCGAAGGCCTTCGACACGGTAAACCACGCGACCCTTTGCCAAGACGTCCTGGACTCGTCGCTTCCGGATCGGATGAAGCGGTGGATAACCAGCCATCTGTGTGGACGCCAATCATCGGTCGAATTCCGAAACGCCAAGTCCAAGCCGCGTAGGATTAAACAGGGGGTCCCCCAAGGCGGCGTACTCTCCCCGACACTGTTTAACCTCCACATGGCGAAACTCCCTCCGCCGCCAGCAGGGGTTAACTTGGTGAGCTACGCCGATGATTGCACGATTATGGCGACGGGCCCCAATATTGACAGCCTATGCGGGAAAATCAGCGACTATCTCACCGATCTTGCAAATTTCTTCACTGACAGGAGCCTCACCATCTCCGCCGCGAAATCCACCGCCACACTGTTCACCACCTGGACAAAGGAAGTTAGGGTAGAGCTGGACGTTTACGTCGATGGCAACAAAATACCGACGCTCAACCAACCAAAAATGTTGGGAGTCACGTTCGACAGACTATTCTCCTTTTCTGCGCACGCCTTAGCCACCTGCGAAAAGATGCGAGCTAGGAACAAAGTCCTCAAGTCACTAGCCGGCAGCACTTGGGGAGCCGACAAAGAAACCCTACTCACTACGTACAAAGCAATCGGCCGGTCGGTGGAAAACTACGCAGCGCCAGTGTGGACGGCGGGTACCAGCAGTGGAGAAACTTACAAACATGCTAGAATGCAGCTCTACGCACGGCAACAGGCTGCCATCTCATGTCGTCCGAGCATCACCTCCACCAAGAAAGCCAGATGCTGGCGGTGAAAGAGCACAACACGTTGCTATCGAAGCAGTTCCTCATGGGATGTTACCGTGGAAATCACCCCCAATAACGCCCTGCTTCGAAATGAACCGCCTCCCCGACATGTCAGACGTTACCTGCACGACTGGAAATCCGACGTCGAGCCGTGCGTAGACCACCCATTCGACGCAGACAAATACAGAGCGGCGCTTAACCACCTACACACCGATGCAGTCAGGTCGAGTCTTAGCACCAGAAACGACAACATCGTTCCAGGTGGTCGACCGCCACCCATCAACATCGACGAAGCCGAACTGCCTAGACAGACCAGGTGCACCCTAGCACAACTCCGTTCTGGGTGGTGCCACAGATCAAACAGCTATCTCTCCCGGCTGAACCCAGAAGTGGCAGACACATGCCCTGCATGCGGGCAAGGTCCACCCAACACCTCTTCGCATGCGCCTCTAACCCCACGACCCTGACAC
>NW_023458577.1:156396-163399 GCF_013731165.1 Rhagoletis pomonella
TTGTAGAAATATCGGTGTAAGTTATTGAATTTATTTGTAAACATACCAATGAAGAACATTTAAAATTTAGGGGGGAGAGAGATGTTATGTTATTGCAATGTTATGAATCGTTATGCTAATGCACTTGAAGATGTTCAGCTATTGAAACAGTACATACTTTTATATTCCCCTCATTTAACATTATGTATTTACTCATATGTATGCATTCCGTTACCTTGGTACAATATGTATATATATCCGTCTCTGAATTACGAATAAAGCAGTCGAAGCATAACCTTCAAATGACTCGGTCATAACAATTATGATTATGATTATCATTACTATTGTGAACTCCTATTCCCGACCAAAGATTCCCAAAATTAAAGCGAAAACAGAATGGCATTCACGATCGCATGATGCAAATGTTAAGATTATAAGAGCTGCAGAACTAAACCATGCAGGAACATTTTTTTACAACGGCGTGGAATTTCTGGCGTTTGCCGATGGCATCGACATCATCGGTAACAAAAATCGCGAAGTCTCTTCTGCCTTTTCCAAACTGGATAAGGAAGTAAAGCGAATGCGCCTGGTGGTAAACGAGGACAAGACGAAGTATCTCCTGTCATAAAAAACAGTCAGCGCATTCGCGCCTTGGAACCCAAGTCACTGTTGACAGCTATAAGTTCGGGAAAGTGGAGAATTTTGTGTACTAGGGAACCAGCATTATCACAGATAAAAATATCAGCATGGAAAACCCACACAGAATCACTCTTGCAAACAAGTGCTACTTTGGACTGAGTAGGCAGTTCGGGAGTAAAGTCCTCTCTCGACGTATAAAAAACCGCACTCTATAAGTCACTCATCATGCCCGAGCTGTTCTATGGCGCAGAAGCTTAGACAATGACAACATTCGATGAGACGTCTCTTAGAGTATTCGACAAAAAGATCTTACGGAAGATTTACACACTTCTACGCGTGGGCGACGGGAATTACCGTATACGATGGAACGATGAGTTGTATGAGACTTAAAACGAAATATACATAGTGCAGGGAATGAAAATGCAGCGGCTCCGCTTGCTTAGACATGTCGTTCCAATAGGAACCGAAGTTCCATGTGTGAAAGAATTCAACTCGCAATCCGCTGGTGGTAGCAGAGGAATAGGGAGCCCCCGCTGCAATGGAGAGACCAAGTTGGCACAGACAGAAATTGATTGGCGTTCTTTGTCGAGCTCGGCCAAAATGGCTTAGGCGGTTACAAAGCCAAAGTAGAAGAAGAATATGCAAATGATAAATGGCGGAGTTGGGGGAGGATGCGCCAGGTGGTACTTATCAGATGGATTCTGGCAACGGTTCGATCAAAAAATTGCATTACCTTAGCTATCAATTCGTCTGGAATTGCTACGACATTGTTACGAGGTGGGAGCATTGCCAATTCAGCTCTTGAGCTGCCATTGAACATATAAATCATCGAAACTCCCACATGCAATATTTCCAGGGCAACCGGTGCACATAAAAAATCGCTTAAGGTCGTTGATCGATTGTTGTGAGATTTGCGTGGAAACGTTCAACCATTCGGGAATGCATTGATATTGCTCGCAGGAGATTTTACGCATACATTGTCTGTAGTTCCCCGATTAACACTAGCGGACGAGATAAATGCTTGCCTGAAATAGTCAACATTGCGACAAGACGAACATACATACACTGCAGCTGAAGTATTCGCGCGACAATAACTGGACATTGGGAACGCAAAGCTGCCAGTCAATGAGAGATTAAGACAAATTTTATGGTCTGATAATTTTTGTAACTTAGAAACATCGAAAGGAGAACTGATCGAAAGAGTGTTTCTTTATTAAGAAAATTAGTTATAGGAATCTCGATTGGCTCAGTGAACGGGCTATTCTTGCTGCGAAGAATAAGGATGTCTATCAACTAAATAATAGTGGTATTGAAAACAGTCGTTGCCTGAGCTGATCTGCCATTTTACCAGACTGCCAGGCCACTTGCTCACGTTGGTGAATACCACTAATATTATTCAATCCAGCATTCAACGTGAGGAAATAGCACATACGTCGATAAACACCGTTGTGGAAAAAGACCATCCAACGGAATTTTTAAACTCGATTGATCTTCCTGGTAGACTCCACATACTGAAATTGAAAATAGGTGTGCCAATTATCATGTTGCGGAATATTAATCGGCCAAAACTTTGCAACGGCAGGCGACTCGCACTAAAGAAATTGATGAAGAAAGTAGTGTAAGTAAAGATTTTAACGTGGCTTTTCAAAGGTGAAGAATTCCCATGATTCCGACCGATACACCATTTCAATTTAAAATATTGCAATTCCCAATTCGATTGACATTCAGAATCACAATCAATAATGCTCCAGTCGAACTTTGGAAAAGCAAATCAGATATCCTTGATATCTATGCAGCGAATGGAAAAACAATAAATATTGTGTGCACACAAGTACTTATTACATAACCAGACTCAATGAAACGTATGCATTGTTTCGTTAATAATTTATCATCCATATAACAGGAATACGCCACAGCAAAGCGTGGCAGGGTACAGCTAGTTTACAATAATTTTTAGACAAAAAATAATGACTGTGTATATCTTGGTAACCGCTCTACCAATTTCTCCCAAACTTGGCACAGTTGTTGGCCATGGTAGAACATACTAAACGGCTGAAACTTTTTTAAATCGGACAATAACCACGCCCACTCCCATATAACGGTAATTTAGAGAAATACGAAATCTTCGATAAATCAGTAAATACTAAAGCTAATTTATTCAAAATTGATGATTGCAACACTTCTTTACCAAGAAATACGTTTCTGATAAAATTTTGGAAAATGGGCGTGGCACCGCCCACTTATGATCACATATATGTATCTCGGTAAACGTTATACCATTTTGTACGAGACTCTTGAAAATTATTGAAATCGGACTAAAATTACGCTCACTTTTCATATAACGGTAAATTTCAGAAATGCTTGAAACTTCTATATTTCGGAAATTAAGTACGCTAATTTACTCAAAATTGATACTAACAACAATCCCTTCTAAAGAAATAACATTATTTGGAATTTTGGAAAATTCACATGATACCGCCCGCATATTATAAGTTTATCTCATTATGTCTAACTGAAGTTGTTTGAAATATGGATAAACCACCTTTGCTACCATGTAGCGGTAGTTTTCGGAGAGGTGAAAAAACTATATTTAATACTTCCGCCGGGTATTTAATGTTTGGCTCCGCCCGAACTTCGACTTTCTTATTTGTTCTTCATTGTTTATTGTTTTGCCCTTGTAATAAATGTCATCATAATTAATTGTGCTTTTTACTTGGTGGTAAAAACTTAAAAAATGCCTTTTGTTAATCGCGATTTAAAAAACCAACTGCCAACTGAATGCGATATTATTAATTTCGGCTTATATCTGCGTTATAACAGTGATCGGCGTCGAAACTTGAGAAGTTTTAAAAAAGTGTGTCTTTTGTGGCAACGCGCAGATATTCTAATTTTGTCTAAAACTAGTATCTGCAAAAAATTAGATAATATTGTGATTTCCGTTACAAAACTATCACGAACTGTTGTGTGCGTGCGGAGAAAAGTAATAAAAGTTTTTTTTCCGTATGGTTTTCCTACTAAAAATAAAATGTGTTTTATTTCGGGTTCTACTGAACTAATCGAAATACTTCTTTCGCAAAAGATTATTGATTTTTGACGGTCTTTAATTTACTGTCACTAGGGCGGCACGTTAGGGTGGTAGCAACTGAGATCTGTAGCTCGTTTCTGTAACCTTTCTCTACCGATTATTTCTCTACTGGTAGAGAATATACGTCATTCTCTACTACTCATTAGCAGTAGAGAACAGGGCGTAGGAAAACCCCCTCCCCGAGACAAAAACAGTTGTGTATAACACTTTAAAATGCGACTCTAAATGCCGAAGATATGAAGAAAAATGTAATTGGGCGACTACTAGGGTTGTCCAAAAAAGAAATTTATATATTTGTTTAATTCTTTTCAAAAATACTTCATATGAGAGGGTGTACGGCGAACTTTTTTTCGATACGGTTTAAGGGACACACTTGTTATACCACGAAAAAACTGAACGGATACCCTTAATTTAGTCGGCGAAACGCCGCGATCCGATTATTAAATTTCGAATGCGGCTAATTTCGATCCCTGAGAAATCAGTTTTAATTTAAAAAGTGCGAGCCAAAATGCTTCCATCTTAGCCTCGCGAAGGGGTGACGGTCTAAAAGAAAGTGTGGAGATGATTCTCTTCACTTTCCTCTTAACAGCTGATACAAAAGGGATCAGTTGAAATTCCTAGTCTTGCCGCGTGCATACCCATCGCACAATGGCCTGTCAGAACCGCCATCACTAGTCCTTGAGAGCAGGGCTTCGGAGCGGAGCGCAGCTAAGGAGCAAAGGATTTTAGCTAGAGCGGAGCTGGAGCAAAGAGCTAAAGAAATTAATTTTCATCATTTTATTTTTGTTACTTTTGGGCCTAGTAACGATTTGTTTTGAAATATTTTTATTGTTTTTCCACAAAAATTTTCAATAACAACGGTCTCAATCTCAATAAAATTTTATAAAAATGTGCTTTTACTAAATTCACTTAAGTTATTATTTTTTTGCCGCTGAAATTAGCCGTGTTAAATAAATTTCCATTCTATTTAATTAACTTGGAAAATTTTTAATTTTCTTTTGGATGTAGAAGTATACATATATCCAGATGCACTTCTGCATCAAAAAGAAAAAATTCAAAAAAATGTCGGCTACGTTCTTTGGCGGTTAGGGCTCGATATGTACATAAATAAATAAATAAATACAGTTTTTTTTTAATATTCTTATGGAGCTTTGTACCACGATTATTTTATTAGGAAAGATGGAAAAAGCAACAAAGTCTAAGCGGTAGAAGTTATAGGATCGAACCCGCGGCATCGATGTGCAAAGTCAGAAGCGTTAACCACTGGGCTATGCCCTACAGCTGCAATGCTATCGATAGTACCGCCACTCGATAGTTTTCGAAACGATAGTTGAAAACATCGATAGTATCGATAGTACTATCGTCAGGAGAGGTATTGAATTGAAATGCTAAATTGCTTGAAAATTAAATAATTAATAAATGTATAAAATTTATAAATTACTTTGTAAATTAAAGAGATTATATAAATTTGCTTCAATTTGAGTGCATCAAAAAGAACTACTTATAATAATTAAATGATATTATTAATTTATGCGTCTGAATTATATATTCTTATAAACATACACTTGCATCCACTTGAATAGCGACAGGCAAAATCTGAATTTTACAAATACATAGCTTAGGAAGAGCCTGCCTGAAACTATACAAAAAAGCAAATAAGCAAATGGATGTATAGAATTGACAACAACAACCACGCTGTCGAGTTTAAATAGCGGCAAATCAGCTGCACTTGATAGTAGTTGGTTGAATAAGGAAAATGAATTAGCAACAAGAGTTTACGGGATGTACATAGCTCAGTGGTTAACGCTTCTGACTTTGAACATCGAATTCGCAGGTTCGATCCCTGCTGAAGTCTAGAAAAAGAAGTCTGATGAGGAGATGTGGTGATCTCCGAAATAGTGCTATAACTTCTACCGCTTAGACTTTGTTGCTTTTTCAATTTTTCCTAATTAACAATCGTGGTACAAAGCTCAATAAAAAATATTAAAACTAATATTTTTTGTTTGTTTAGTGTCTACTAAGTTTTTATAAAAGTTGTACAAAACATAAAAAAATACAAAATGATTAAAATTTCAAGCTTTTTAATTCGAATTTCTATAAAAATTTTGTATAAGCGGTTGTATGGCTTATTAAATTTTACTATAACTCAGTGTAAGCCTATAGTTGCTAAAAATTCCAATAACTAAAATGTTTTTTGGGTGGGCTTTAGTAGTCAGCCGCACCTTGTGTTTTAAGAAAACCAGGTGGAATTAACAAATGAAACTTGGTCAGGATGTTAAGGGAGGTATCCTCTAAAACATGTATAACTAAAAAATATAAACAATATCATTGTTTATAAGTTATTTGTTGTTAAAATTTCTTAAGTCGTTCCACTTGATTTCCTTAACAAAAAGTGCATTTGTCTCATACTTTCATATATATAAATGCACGTAACACTGTACTTAATACCTTACACACTTTTATTTTATCTTGTATATAAATCACTTTAATTCAACTTTTATTGACTTGTAAATTACATTGAATTGCATCAATATTTACAATAACAAATGGTTGCAAACTGACACATAACATGTGTTGCCATATTGTACAAAACAACACATACAAAGAAGGCAATGCTTAATATGTGCAGAATACGTACATTTCTCTGATTGGAAAAATTTATATTGGGATGCATAGGGGTCTTAGTCCTGATCATAACCATTATAGACATCACTGGGGCGGCAGTCCCAGGTTTACCACAGAGAAAGGGAATTCTAGTTACCTTATCCTTTCCCAAGGCTACATCAAAAGGAGAATTCTATTTGGTAAGGCTTATAATCCTAAAGCGCGGTTGAACGCCGCCTACGCAGAAAGGAGAATTCGACTAAGTGAAAATTCCGAATTAAAAATCCGCTTTTATTATTCAAAATTACAGTCTGGCAGCACCAAGTTTGATGTTATTTTAATTAATTAATTAATCCCAACGGCTTTTTACCCTCCATTCCCGCCCAACCGACACGAGGGGCGCAGTCCGCATGACGTACGGAACCTTTTTTTTAGTTTTTTGGTGCCGAGTAGTGGACACAGGAGTTTGTTAAGTGTCGAGATCTAAAACTATTCAGCTACAGAATCAAATTCATCAGCTGATTGGATATGCTAAAGATAGTATTTCAGTTATCGAGAGTGGAAATAATAGTTTTCTTTATAGTAAAAATCGAGTCTGATACGTCAAACGTGCTGGAATGACAGTTAAAATCCTGACATAAACCACGGAATGATTCGTTTAGTTCAAAATTAGTTTTGCATGGCTTTAAAAATAGA
>NW_023458577.1:163499-175797 GCF_013731165.1 Rhagoletis pomonella
TGATCAGGTCCAGGCCTAAATGACGCTTTTAAGGTTTTTAAATAGTGTAAAACTTCATCGGAAGATATTACTGGAATATAAGCAGAGTTGATTGGACAAAGCTCGTACGGAGAGTCTCCACTTATAGGGAAGTCTACAGAATAATTGGACCTAAAGAACCGAGCAAACATGTTGGCAATGAGTTGGCTGTCGCTAGATACAGTGTTGCGATAATGCATAGCGGACGGAAAACCATGTGCCTTACGCTTTGAATTTACGAAACCATAAAATGATTTAGGATTGTTAATTAAATTCTTCTTAATTTTACATATCTAAATATGAATTATAACATTTCTTATTTAATGCAAAGTAGCAAAGTATTCATCGTTTATACGACAAGTTAAACAAAAACTTATATAAGAACTAGAAAAAAGGGGGGTATTTTTGAAATCAGGGGGTCCTATTCTACCCCTCTCATCCTCCCTTTTTCTAGAATTTGCCGCCGTCTACTAAAATTTTCCCAGTTTTCAACTATCAAGTATCCCACCTCTACTATGCATACCCCGTAAACTCGTGTTGCTAATTCTTTTTCCTTATTCAACCTACTGCGATCACGTGCAGCAGATTTGCCGCTATTTAAACTTGACAGCGTGGTCAATTCGATACATGCATTTGCTTTATTGTCTAGTTTCAGGCAGGTTCTTCCTAAACTATGTATTTGTCATAGTTATTGTGGCTTATTAACATTTAATTTTAATATTCTTATTGAGGTTTGTACCACGATTATTTTATTAAGAAAAATGGAAAAAAGTGTTTTAATGGGAGCGGGAGTGGAGCAAGAGCGGGGAACGGAGCGAAATAAAATACCGGAGCGGAGTTTTTTTCGGCATCTTTAATTGATAACGGTGGGTTACTCGGGTGTTGCGCAGCAAAAAGTAATTGCAGCAGAGAAACGTCTTCTTTTCCTTTTTTATGCCATAAAAGGAGCGTCGCTTTCTTTTGCCCGTTTTATTAGGTATTTAGTAGAGTATGCAATTTCATTATAGTTAGTACGAAGTATGCGTGTTAGTCTAGCGTTCGCCGAGTTAACACTAGCCCAACCATCCAAGAGTGTACCGCAGGAGAACAGAGGAGTCCCTAATTGCTCCTTATCTGGGAATAACGTTTTAAGGGTGCCTTTTCAACGCCAAGTCATCAGCCAGGCAGTTTCCGGCGATGTCACTGTGACCGCCACCTAAACTAGCCTTATTAAGAAGTACTCCGAAGCGATTGATAGAGCGGTAAGACATTCCTTTACCGATTTCCAGCGCGCTATCATACCTTTTAGCAATGAGTGTACCGCTTCCTTGATGGCAGCTATTACCACCTGAAAGACACTGCATAAGAAGGGAAGCCTGAACATAGTTTTGGTGGAGAGTTTCCGACAGAAGAAACCTCAGCCAACCCTGTTTCGTTTCGAAGTTTTGATCCGTGAAGAAGTTTACCGCTCCCTTCTTCGAGGAACCCTACCCTACCCAGTACTCTCTTGAGGGGATATAAGATCTGCTTCATTTGAAATTTGGCAGCACTATACATAGCATAACTTTGTTATCGACTACCCGACCAGTGTGGTGATTTTGCTATCGTTGTTTTTTATTACAGTTAATTTTCATATGCGTAACTTTAAAAACAAGTGATATGGAGAGCAAAGAACTTCAGCAAAGAAAATTGATTTTGGACTATTTCATGCAAAATCCACACATCTCCCAATGTCTGTTAGTAAAATTGCTGAAAATTGGAAGGTCGACGGTACAAAATGTATTGTCAAATATCAAGAAAAATTGCAGCATTGAGAGAAAGGCGGAATCTGGCGGAAAATCAGGCACTATAAATCAAATAGTGCAGAAGGATGTTCCAAGGACTTTGAAAAAGAATCCGAATATTAATATTTCTGAACGTGTTGTTTCACCTGGAGTGTTGTTCTGAGAGCTCGTATTGTTTTGGCCTGATTTGGCAACAAGCCATTGTGCAAAAAAAGCGCAAGAGTTTTATACACAAAATGGAATCAACATTGTACTAAAAGAGGCCAATCCTCCTAATTACCCAGAGCTGCAAACTATCGAGCATTATTGGGCCTATATGAAATCAAAATTAAAAAGAAACAAAATGCACAGGCTCAATCGATCAATGAAAGGGATGTCCAAGTATTAATGGCGGGTGTCATCTCTAAATTACGGGTATTTTGGCGTGGAAATTAATTCTAATAATATTTGTAAATCTTTCATCTAAATAGAAATAAAAGAAGGTTCTAAAAAACTTTCGACTGAATTATTCATATTTAAATTAGTTTTTTTGTTACTTAATACCTGCCAGATTTCAACTGAAGCAGTTCTTAGGTAGAGAAGGAGCTTCTGGGAGCCATTTCGGAGGCGATGTATTCTATGTGTTCAGGGCAGTGATGCCACATGTAGGGAAAATTCCCTACATGTAGGGATTTTTGACTGAAAAATGCGTACGTAGGGAAAAATTGCAGATTTTTATCTTAAAATGCAGGGAATTTTTGAAATATGAATAAATATTTGCATGATTCGGTCGTTTTTGCAAGACGAATATGTTGACTGCGGCTCGTACAAATGTCCAGATCTATTTTTGAATTTATGATGGCTAAAAGCGTATATGACCATCATTAAAATTTCCTCATTTATGTTTTTTTCTTTTGATGTTTTCTTCATAAATAATTTTTTTTTCTTTTCTAATAAACATACTGTGATTTATTTAAATAAAAAGGTATGTGTGTGCTATATTGAAATAATAATATATAAGGGTCATGATAAAAACAACAAGGTAAAACCATTGAGAGGCAGTCTGACGTTTGCCAACAATATAATTTTAAAATCAAAACTCAAACTCACACACGCAATCTCATTTTCAATCTCAAACAACAACAATTGTGAACAATTTAATTTTTTTATTTTCAGTTTTATATGATTTTAAAATGTTGGCAAACGTTAGAAAAAAATTATGGCCGACGAAATGAGAGAATGAATTTACCTTGTAATGTTTTTATCATGTATAAGGGTATTTCCAAACTGTCGTTATGTGACACTCTTACGACAAAATGTTAAAAAAAAAAAATAAAAAAGGCCAAATTTTAAAAACATCTATCTAGATTTGCTTAATTGCCCCTTATTCAGTAAAAAAAATTACAACTGTATGAAGTGGATTTTGACTTCGATTACAAAATTGCAAAACTGCGAATTGGACAAGACTATTTGTATAAAAGTTTTTATAGTAATATTGGAAATGTTTAAGGCTAATTTTCCAAGTTTTTAAATGTAGAAATCTTTTCTGCTTTATGTTTAATCAGCTGAACTATCTGACCTGACGTTACCTGGAGTAACGTTATCTACTAAAATTTTCATTGAAATTTTTTTGTTAATATTGTTCTTGAACTCTTTGTTTTGACATAAGCGCCACCAGCGGCTTAATTTTTTGCAAATCTATGCATAATTAAGTTTCAACTAAACATGCCAAATGTGAAACAAATCAGAGCATAAATACGGTTTTTCAAAATATCTCGAGGCGACACCTAACAGGACCATTTTTTGGCCAAAATGTTTCTGCTGACATAACCCGTATATATTGACCCTCATTGTGAGAGTCGTGTCGAATGCAAGTCGTTTTTCGAGAGTCGAATCGTATCGAAAATTTCACGTCATTGCCTAAAATTTCCACTCTACTAGTGTATTAAAACGGAAAACCTTGGCAGCACTGTATAGTTTTCGACGATTTTGGTCGTTTACTTTTTTCAGTACGACAATAGACAATGCTGCTGTTGTCGAGTCGTACAGTTTAACCTAATTTACGACTTACGCAATGAGGCTGATTGTAAATAGCTGCCAAATCTGCCTATAAATAAGTTAGATATAGGACTTTTACAGCCGCACTCAGAAATGTTCCTTAAATTAGCTCTAATGGGCACTTAACTAATGATCGTTAAATCTGTTAATTAATGTTTCCTCTCAGAGTTAAAAATTATGAAATAAAAAATTGAAGTATGGCCCCAGTTGCGGCCCTTAATTTTTGTGGCATCACTCACTTTTTTCGTTCAGTTTGAAATAAAATATGAAAATAAGTATTCATATCATTTTGCGCGCACTGGCTCAACAGACGCAATGGATGAGCGAGCAGAGCACTACGTGCCATTCGAGAAATCCGAGTTCGAGTCCTAGGGCTGGAAAATAATATTTTTCCTTTTTATTTATAATAAACTATCTTTGTTAATTTTTTCGCATTTTTGATCTAATATTTTTTTGATTTATAGATTTTATTGCTTTAAAATGGAAACAATTTTTTTTAAATTCAATTAAATTGTTTGCTTAAAGACAAATAAAACCAATAACAGGCCAATTCTGGCATCTGTCCTTCAACTTACCTCAGTCTATCGAGAAACAAAAGTCTTTATATTTTGGCAACTATCTTGAAAGCCCTTTTCCGCATTTCGAATAACTAATTGAAAGATGTGCTAATAGTGTTATTTTATTTATCGTTTAGCAATAAGTTTTCTAAAAACTAAACGAAATTTAAAAAAATATTGTTTTTTAAACAGGAAAAACTAAAAATTTGAGAAACTGAAAGTGAAAGAAAAAAGATTAATCAAAAAAGTTTTCAAACGTTAAATTAAATAAAAAATGTGATTTTTTTAAGCAATAACACTTAATAAATTGTAAAATAAAATCGTTGCCGAGGATTGAACTCCGATCTCTTGAATGGCACGAAAGTGCTCTGCTCACTGAGCCATTGCCACTGATACAGCAACGTTATCGAGATTGAAATTTATTAAAAACAAACAAAAAATTTCAAAATCATTCGTTAAAAAGTTAAGCAAAGGTTTTTGTTTACTTAACTTTAATGCTCCTTAAATGCTTTTAATGAATCATTAACTGACTCTGAGAGGGAATCTTTTTAAATCGTTACTGAAGGACACCTTAAGTAATCATTAAACGACTCTGAGTGCGGCTGTTAATGTTTTTACGCGTTAGACTTTTCGCTGGAAACACTCAAATTTAAAACAAACCCATGTTTTTATTCGATCTATGTAACTGATTTAATTTATTTAATTGTGCCTTAATAAGGTATAAGCCAGTTTTCATAAAAATCTTTTTGAAAGCGATGTTGAAATGCTTATAAAATCGCCTCATGTAAATTTTTAATTTTGAAAAGTTTTTAACGCTCTGGAACAAAACTATTGTAGGGAATTTCATAGGGAATTTTTTGTTTGGGCGTAGGGAAAAGAAGAGATTTTCGAAAAAAATATGTGGCATCACTGGTTCTGGGCGAAGTCAAAGCCCTCCAGAACTCCAGAGTGTTACCACCCGGTTTCCCTGGGCCTAATAGCAGTTCGTGCTGCGACAATTCTGTCCGCACTGTCCGCAGTCGCGCACAGTGCTTCCCATAGGCAAAATTAAAATGATATAAGAGTTTAGAATATTTCAGTAATATGTAAATTTAATTTATCATCTTATCTTTGTGCTAACAGCAGAGGGCGCTAAAGTCAGAAAATTTCTGAGGTACAAATGCTGAACGGAAAAGCGACATTTGCTGTGTTACAAAAAAAAAATTGTCAAACATTAATATTTTTTGGTGTATATTTTAGTGTATGATTTTATTTCGTGTATCATATGACTTCTTTATCTCTGCATATTTTTTTTTTTACTTTATCTCGACTGATCAATTCCGGCAATTTCCTTTTTTTTTAACTAATGTTCTGTGATTTGTGTGGAAAGGTGTTCTACGCAAAGGGTGTTTAGCTCTTCTTTTTCGGCAACACAGAAAGGAGAATTCTACTTAGTGAGTGCTACAATCCCTAAGCGCGGCCCAAGGCCGCCTGCGCAGAAAGATGTTCTCTGCAAAACGCGTTCAGCCCCTCCTCTTCGGTCACAGAAAAGAGAATTCTACTTAGTGACAGTTATAATCCCTAATAAAGCAGGTCTGCGCTAAAATACTATCATAGTACTATTACTATACCATTTTTACCTGCCAAGCTTTTTTTAATATAAGTATTTTTAGTAAAACTCTTTTTTAACAACTTTTTTTTAGTAAACTTTTTTATAAAAAATCGCCCGATAACCAACTTGGGATAATTTCTTTTATTCAAAAATCCCACGGTTTCTGTTTGTTGGGCTATATTCCACTTCAAACTGCTCAGTTTGCCTCGGTAAATTTCTTTTTTCCCCCTTTTTTCAAACAAGAATGATAGAAAAGAAGATTGCGCCCTCAACGTTCCGCTATCTTTTTTGGTTTGAGTTTGACAGCCGGCTGCTTGGATGTGACGTCATAAGCGAAACGAAAATTTACCACAAAGAGCAACAAACTAACAATTAAGTGAAAAAATAATTTGTACAAATTTAGTGTTCAGTGGCGAGTTTCAATAACTATATTCCAGACAAATCGCTGCTGAACAACTATTTTTCCTTTCCGTTTGCTGTGGCTTTGGCACAGAAGTTGATTAGTTCCTACCGGCGATCAAGTCCTTTCAACCACAAAATAGCATTATTTTCAAGAACTATTCACTAAAATTGTAGGTAAGTTTTTATTATTTATTAATTGCTTTTCGATATTCAGCAATATACATATGTGCGCAATAAAATTGTTAATAGAAAACACAAAATCACTTCGATTTTATTTAGATACTTTTTTCCACAGCTTTTCCAATTAGGCAACTTTTCGTTGCTTTTGGTCACATATATGCCTGCCACATTTAATTTACTTTGTTTTCTAACATTTCTCATAATAAACTAATACTATATATTGTTTATTTTACGATTTTACGTGAATGTTCGCAATTTTGTTTTATCATTTGTATGGGATTTTGCCACTTCTCCTTGGTCTGCTATTCGTACTGTTTCGTTCATGACGTCACAGCAAGGCCCAAGGCGCAATCTTCTTTTCTGTCATTCTCGATTTTCAAACGGTTCCCTAGGGGTCTGTGGGAGGATCCTAAGGGAGGGTAGGGCTTTTTATAGAGTTGGGACTGTCCTTTACTAATGGGAGAGGTTTAGGGGCCAATAACTTAACATTTCCCGAAAATTCTACTTATAACTGAGGGTTATAATAGTTTTGCAAAAAATCCAAATTTGCCTATTTTCAAACAGCTCCCATGGGGTCGGTGGGTGGTGAGGGAGGTCACTTTTGGGGGTTTGGGGCCACTCCCCTGGTGCTGTTTATTTATTTGTACAACATTTTGGGTTGCTGTACCCAAACGCGTGATTCGAATCAAAAAACTTTTACACACGCTTGTACACAAGAGTTCAAAATTTACTATATCTGTGCACTAATTTATTAATAGCGTCAGTTGGAAATATGGTATTTTTTTCAAATTTCGAACTGAGCTGTAAAACAAAAAATATCTACGAAATATCTCTGCAAAAGGAGTTCAGCCCTTCCTCTTCGGCTAGATAGGCTTAAATCTTGTTTCATAGATCTAATGAATTATTTTGGTCGCGAGACCTCACCTTTTACCGAGAGCTCCGCTACAGTGGAACAAGGCAAGCGACGCCTTTTTTTACCTTTTCCTCAAAGTTAGGCTTTCACGACATCTTTCTATCCAGGATCAAGCTTAAGTACTTGACCCTGTATGAGAGCCGCAGACGAACACCCCCACTCGACGAAAGACCCACAACGAGTATATTGTACTTCCTGGTAAACAAGACCAATTCCGTCTTGTTAGGACTTACTGGGAGCCCTCCTGGTCCAGGTAACCTTGAGCCAGATCAAAAAGGGTGTCTGGAAATCGTTCCTTAACCAAAAGTTCCACATCATTTACAAAGACGATCACCTGACAGCACACTTTTCCCAGTTCGTCTAGAAGTTCGTTTACAACCGCAATCGAGAGCAGGGGAGAGAGAACACCACCTTTCGGAGTGTCCCTATTGACTCTGCACTGATATAGGATATCCGGTAGATATCCGGAATCCCGCTTATCCAACCTTTTTTCTGTTATCCGACTATCCGGCCGGATACTGCCTCAAATCCGACTGGATTTCCGGATTTCGATTATAAAAGATTATATTCTATTAAAAATCTAGTTCAGCATTTGTTTTTTTTTTTTAATTTTATGATCAAATTTAATAGTACTTAATTAGTAATTAGAGTTAAAAGCTTATAATTTTTTCATTATGAATAGAAGCATTTCCGCATTACCGGTGAAGAACACATTTATATTTTCAACATAAATGCTGCCCGATACCCTAAACACTCTTTTTGAGTTCACTGAGGAAGGTGGTTCGCGGAGATATTTCATTGCCAGTGTAAACAAATTTGGAAATTCCTTGCCACTGTAATAACACAGGGCAAACCCTGATTTTGATGCGACAAATGTTAAAGCGGTTTTTCATATACTTTTTTGTGCTGTCTATGAATCCGGAAGTATAAAGTTTCCACCAGGTCCAGATTTTGAGAAAACCGGATATCCGAATCCGGCTCTTATTTTTTACAGGATATCCGGTTATCCGGCAAAATCTCTATCCAGCATATCCGTAGGTCAATATGAACATAATTATTACTGCGCCTAAGCATATGCAGCAAAAACTTGATTTTTAGCGCTGTAATGATGCCAACTGTACATCAAAAAGATGCTCATCCCAAAGATTGTTCACTGCAGAAATGAGACTTTATTCTCTCACGTTGAGTCCTGATTTCAACAAAAAAAAGGATGAAGCAAGAAATCAACTTTATTTGGTATATTTATTAAGCTACATCAAAGATTTGGACATCATATCTACTTCGATGTCTACTAAAGTAGAAACTCTACCGCAAGGGCATTTTCCCAGTTCTATACTCATAAATGACCTGTGAGCTTATTCTCACAGACGTTTCCAGATATGATACTGGCTGTTCTTTTGCGGTAACAAAAGGGCTTGGTGTTACCATTGTCGTCGGTGCTTTTCCCGCGTACTACTCGAAATTTACAATTGTTAGAAGTTGTACGATGCGCCTCTAAAAACGAAGGAAATTTCCTCATATGCACGGACAGTAAAATAGCCATCGAAGCCTTCTTTAACAGTGCTAATGATTCTCATATAATATCGAAATCACGCGAAATACTTTTTCGACACAAAAACACCATTACAATTATGTGGCTACCTGGGCACGTCGGAATAAAAGGGAACGAGTTTGCAGACCAATGATTTATGTGTTAAAAACTTAAAGGGTGAACACACCAAAACTGCGACACTTTGGGAAGCTTATAACTTACCCAAAAAGATTTCAATATTTTGAAATTCAAATACCATAAGTTGACCATGACCTTAGTTGGACGAAGAAGGAATTTCATTTGAATTTAATTCCTAGTTAGCTAAAAATGGCAAACGAGTTAGAAACGAGACAAACCATTTTGCACGAGTTTATAAATGATCCGGCCTTAAGTACACGTAAAATTGCTAAAAACTTAAGATTGCACTATTCGACAGTTTGCAGGGTTTTAATCGGTACAAATAAGGCCGGGCAGTTACGAGAAAACCAGGGAGGGGGGTTAGCATGGTAAAAGTGATAAAAACAGTGCTCAGAAGGAAAAATTCAAAATATATTGCAGGCCAAAATTTTTTTACTGCTGCAAGTCGTCAAGATGCCCCTGAAAGCTGTAAGCTGAAAATGAAGTCAAAATTTCCAAAAAACAACATGGTTTGGCAAGCTATTTGTTCCTGTGGCCTTAAGAGCAGCCCTTTTTTCCCATCCGGGACAATGAATGATCAACACCCCTATTGCGAGTATCGACTAGTAGTAGATAAACAACTCTTATTCGATTATCGCTTTTCCATGGTATTGTGGATGCCAATTTCTCGTTCAACAAGCGACTGTGAATAGTTTTTTATCGCTAATCCTTCTACAACTGTTTGTTTGTAGAAGGATGAGCGACTATTAGCTATTCACACGCCCTTATTGAACGAGAAAACGACTTTGAAAATTCCACGGACAATCGATAATCGACTAGCAGTCGATTATCTACTACCAGTCGACACTCGCAATAGGTGAGCAAGTTTATCGGTATGAGTGCCTCAAAAAGCGTCTTCTGTCAGTTATCAACATATATGTAAGGTAGTAGGCCACTGTTCTAGGCGGACGTGGAAAGCTGCCACTATGCCAAGGATACATCGCCATGGTATAATGCAAATAACATCAATTTTGTACCTCACGACTGAAATCCACCCAATAGCCCAGAGCTACGTCCTGTTGGGGAATATTGGTCAATTGTCAAAGGAATCTTGAAGAAAACAGGGGAAACAGTAAAAAATATTGAAGAGTGCAAAACAAAATAGTTGTGCGCATCGCATAAAGTCGATGATGCAGTCGTGCAAAACATGATGGCGCGTGTGTGATGAAAATACCAATCACTTGCATATGTAGCAATTTACTACTAATTTTTAACATTTTAATAACATATAGTTTATATGTATGGAATCCTATGCCTCTTTTTGTCTATTCTCTTTCTAACAGCGGGCGTGCCTGCCAAACAACGGACGTGCCTGCCAAACTGAAAAGCATGATGGCGACAGTGTTTGTCAGGCACGCTCGACGATGCGAACGGCAATGGAAGGTAAGAAATGGAAGATGGATGACATGAGAATGAAAGAATTATGAAATAGCAGAATGTCGAACCAAAACGAATTTCAAAAATCTGACAATGCGAATGACGTCAAAATGAAAGCAATGCAAAATAGCGAAATGTCGAAACAGAAGAAATAGATGACAGGCACGTATTCAAAGGTTTCGTGCAACAAAAAGAGTTGTGGTGTTGCGCCATTCAATATTAAAAAAATGTGTATGTGGTTAAATACGCTTTATTATTAAGTTGAAAAACCTACATATTTCGCCAGCCAAAAAGTGTGTAAATAAATATATAGCATCTTGCTATAAGATTTATTTATAAAAACGGTATATGCTTATGGCCTTATTCATATAAAATAAAATATGTAGATTTAAAGAGTAACATTAAAAAAATATAGATTGGTTTACTTTTTAAGAATTTTGGTATAACATTTAACTTAACTTTTTGTGCACCCATCTCTTTTTCTGTTTATTATTCTCAAATTTTTCTTTTCCTTAATACTCATTTGACTGAGTTTCAATTACACCCAGTAAAAATCATTATAAAAACATTAGAAAGTAAAACCATTCTCTCAATTCGTCGGCCATGATTTTTTTCTGACGTTTGCAAACATTTTAAAATCATATAAAATTGAAAATAAAAAAATGAAATTGTTCACAATTGTTGTTGTTTGAGGTCAAAAATGAGAATGTGTGTGTGAGCTTGAGTTCGAATTATAAAATTATATTGTTGGCAAACGTCAGACTGTCTCTCAATGATTTTACCTTGTAATGTTTTTATTATGGTAAAAATCAAAATTTGTTATAAGAAATTTGTTGACCGTTTTACAACGGCATTTAAAGCTTTTTTTGTTCAAATTGAAAAGATTTCCTCCTTCGCACACTTCTCTCATGCTTTTTTTATCGTAGTTATTATTCCGTTGACATCTAAATTGCCATACGTTTTATGCCGTTGCCAATACATTGTTTTCCGGCGTTTCCTCTGTGAACTTTTATAACTACATTCATAAAAATATTACTAATTTTGGTTTATAATTTTTTTCCATCTTGCTATTGCTGAATATCAAAAAGGAATTAATAAATAATTAAAAGTTAGTTACTATTTTAGTGAATGATTCTTGCAAATAATAATAGTTTGTGGTTGAAATGACTTGATCGCCGGCAGGAACTAATCCACTTTTTTGCCAAAACCAAAGCAGACGGGAATGAAAAATAGTTGTTCATTAACGATTTGTCCGAAATATCGTTCTTGAAACGCGGTACTGCTCACTAAATTTGTAAAAATCTAATTTTTTTCACTTAATTGTTATATTTTTCTACATTGTGGTAAATTTCCACATCATCACAACAGCTGGCCGTCAAACCGAAACCAAAAAAGATACTAGAACATTCAGGGCGCAATCTTCTTTTCTATGATTATTGTACTGCTACTTAGAATTTCTCAATTTTGACAATTCTGATATAAAAGTAAACGAAACCTCAGAAAGTTTTAAATGCACTGCAATTCACTAATACCTACTTCCGCAAAAATCACCTTTTTTCGTATTTTCCTTGTTAAAAGTTATTTCAAATCATATATTTTTATCGCCTTATTCATAAAAAATAAAAATTTTAAAAAGCTTTTTAAATTACCGTTTGCAAACATTTTTAAATTTATAAACCTTTTTTAAAGCTTCTTTAGTTTTTACGAATAAGGCTATTAGAATTTAGCACAATTAAAACACGTTCCCTATCG
>NW_023458577.1:175807-176521 GCF_013731165.1 Rhagoletis pomonella
CCTATCGAAAAATCTATTATTAAGAAAATTGGCTGTTCTCACATTTTATTTCAACATCCAATTCGAGTTTGTTTACTTTATGTACAGATATGTCATCGCCGCCAGGACGGCGCAATCTTGTATTCTATCTTTCTTGTCTAGCTGTCACACTACTATTAATGGTAGCCATGAATATTCATTAAAATCGCTTCAATTCGTAATAAAAGTAGTTTACATACTTCTAGTCTAAATATATTTTTTAATATAAACTAGCATTTTTATACCCGAGCGCACTTGTGCACATAACGGTTGTTTGTAACAGGCAAAACGAATCGAGATAGATATAGACAACTGTATACATAAATGATCAGGATGAAAAGAGAAATCGATTAAGCGGTGACTGTCTGTCCGTCCGTCCGTCCGTCTGTCCGTCCGTCTGTGCACGCGATAACTCGAGTAAAAATTAAGATATCTTAACGAAACTTGGTACGTGTACTTCTTTCGGGCGTAGGACGGATGGTATTGAAAATGGGCAAAATCGACAATAACCACGCCTACCTCCCATATAACGGTAATTTTCAGAAATACGAAAACTGCGATATTTTAGTAACTACTGAAGATTATTCACTCAAAATTGATATTTGCAATAACTTTAAGACGAAAAATAAGAATATTATAAATTTTTGAAAAATGGGCGTAGCCACGCCCACTTAGTGTTACATGTGTATATCTTGG
>NW_023458577.1:176621-177849 GCF_013731165.1 Rhagoletis pomonella
CGAAGGTGCCAAAAACTGTTCTGATTTTTTTCTTCTACATCAAAGCGTGACATGCGAAATACGAAAAAGGTAAAAAATTAAAATTGAAAAAATTAAAGTTGATGCCACTTTCTTTCTAAGTAAATTGGTTCGGTTCTCGAAGCATTGATCCATCCTGTGCCAGGCCCAGTAATCAAAAATAAAGTAAATGTAAAATATTTGACATTTTCGAGAACAAATAATTTGCTGCTATACTGATATTACCTGTTCAATGTGCCTTGGTTTCATTGTATTTTTGGAATAAACAAAGTTCTTTTTCCTTCTGTCAGTACACTTTTTTTTTTTAATAGTATAAATAAGCAATAGGAAATAAGGCAAAATTTGTTTTATTTCCAACCTTTGTTGGAAATAAAGCAAAACTCAGATTTTGGTATTATTTCCCATTTAAAAGTGAAATAAAGTAAATTTTGCGTTATTGCCGTTTGTGTTATTAAATTATTTAAAGATCAAGGCCATCCATAAAACGAATCTTTTGCCAGAACCCAATAAGACATTTTTGAAAAAATGCGCCGATGTTGGATCGTCCTATTAACTGAAGGAGATAAGAGCCTGTAATATTTATTCATCTATGTGTACATCAAAATGAATGACGTTTAAGTCTATAAAACAATTATTACGTACGAGTCGCTCGGTTTATTTCGCAGTAATGACCGTTTTTCAATTTTAAGTATCATCAGGGTATCTTCTCTACATTATGGTTGCATTTTACATTTTTTGTGCTAAAGGTTGCGCTTATCCTTAGTGTGTGTTTACATATACATATTTTGCTTGCAGCTTACAGCCCGGCCAAACTCACAGTAGTGGTTTGACTTGCAGGTTTTTTAGTACCTGGAACGTTTCCTGCAAAGAAAACTGCATATCGTGAATATCGTGAGCACCTGGAACGCAATTAGTAACACATATGCACTATTTCGGGTTTTGACATAACTTCGCTTTTCACACTTTCTTTACTTTGTTTTTGTCATATGCATTATTTCAGGTTTCAACCGAAAGTGTGCATATGCATAATTTCGGTTTTTTCTCATATGCGTTATTTCGGGTTTGAGTCGAAATTGTGCATATATGCATTACTTCGTTTTTCTCATATGCATTATTTTGGTTTTCAACCGAAACTGTGCATGTATGCATTACTTCGTTTTTCTCATATGCATTATTTCGGTTTTCAAACGAAAGTGTGCATATGCATAAC
>NW_023458577.1:177949-191862 GCF_013731165.1 Rhagoletis pomonella
AGTTATGTAGTTAGTTTGTAGGTATTAGTAGTATATTTGTATACATTCTAGTTCGTAAATAATTTGTAAGTGTTAGTGTAAGAATTTGGTATAAAAGAAAGTGAAATCAATAAAGTAAACCAATTGGTGATCAAACTCCAACCAATAACTTATTATTTGCTATAATATGTAGGTTTTTCAACTTAATAATAAAGCGTATTTAACCACATTAAAATTTTTTTAATATTAAATGGCGCAACACCACAACTCTTTTTGGTGCACGAAACCCTTGAATACGTGCCTGTCATCTATTTCTTCTGTCAAACACTGCCGCCATCATGCTTTTCAGTTTGGCAGGCACGTCCGTTGTTTGGCAGGCACGTCCGCTGTTAGAAAGAGAATAGACAAAACGAGGCATAGGATTCCATACATATAAACTATATGTTATTAAAATGTTAAAAATTAGTTATTATTTGCTACATATGCAAGTGATTGGTATTTTCATCACACATGCGCCATCATGTTCTGCTGCACGACTGTATCATCGACTTTATGCGATGCGCACAACTACTTTGTTTTGCACTCTTCAATATTTTTTACTGTTTCCCCTGTTTTCTTCAAGATTCCTTTGACAATTGACCAATATTCCCCAACAGGACTTAGCTCTGGGCTATTGGGTGGATTTCAGTCGTGAGGTACAAAATTGATGTTATTTGCATTATACCACGGCGATGTATCCTTGGCATAGTGGCAGCTTTCCACGTCCGCCTAGAACAGTGGCCTACTACCTTATATGTTGATAACTGACTGATAAACTTGCTCACCTATTGCGAGTGTCGACTGGTAGTAGATAATCGACTGCTAGTCTATTATCGATTGTCCGTGGTATTTTCAAAGTCGTTTTCTCGTTCAATAAGGGCGTGTGAATAGTTAATAGTCGCTCATCCTTCTACAAACAAACAGTTGTAGAAGGATTAGCGATAAAAAACTATTCACAGTCGCTTGTTGAACGAGAAATTGGCATCCACAATACCATGGAAAAGCGATAATCGAACAAGAGTTGTTTATCTACTACTAGTCGATACTCGCAATAGGGGTGTTGATCATTCATTGTCCCGGATGGGAAAAAAGGGCTGCTCTTAAGGCCACAGGAACAAATAGCTTGCCAAACCATGTTGTTTTTTGGAAATTTTGACTTCATTTTCAGCTTACAGCTTTCAGGGGCATCTTGACGACTTGCAGCAGTAAAAAAATTTTGGCCTGCAATATATTTTGAATTTTTCCTTCTGAGCACTGTTTTTATCACTTTTACCATGCTAACCCCCCCTCCCTGGTTTTCTCGTAACTGCCCGGCCTTATTTGTACCGATTAAAACCCTGCAAACTGTCGAATAGTGCAATCTTAAGTTTTTAGCAATTTTACGTGTACTTAAGGCCGGATCATTTATAAACTCGTGCAAAATGGTTTGTCTCGTTTCTAACTCGTTTGCCATTTTTAGCTAACTAGGAATTAAATTCAAATGAAATTCCTTCTTCGTCCAACTAAGGTCATGGTCAACTTATGGTATTTGAATTTCAAAATATTGAAATCTTTTTGGGTAAGTTATAAGCTTCCCAAAGTGTCGCAGTTTTGGTGTGTTCACCCTTTAAGTTTTTAACACATAAATCATTGGTCTGCAAACTCGTTCCCTTTTATTCGGACGTGCCCAGGTAGCCACATAATTGTAATGGTGTTTTTGTGTCGAAAAAGTATTTCGCGTGATTTCGATATTATATGAGAATCATTAGCACTGTTAAAGAAGGCTTCAATGGCTATTTTACTGTCCGTGCATATGAGGAAATTTCCTTCGTTTTTAGAGGCGCATCGTACAACTTCTAACAATTGTAAATTTCGAGTAGTACGCGGGAAAAGCACCGACGACAATGGTAACACCAGCCCTTTTGTTACCGCAAAGGAACAGCCAGTATCATATCTGGAAACGTCTGTGAGAATAAGCTCACAGGTCATTTATGAGTATAGAACTGGGAAAATGCCCTTGCGGTAGAGTTTCTACTTTAGTAGGCATCGGAGTAGATATGATGTCCAAATCTTTGATGTAGCTTAATAAATATACCAAATAAAGTTGATTTCTTGCTTCATCCTTTTTTTGTTGAAAGCAGGAATCAACGTGAGAGAATAAAGTCTCATTTCTGCAGTGAACAATCTTTGGGATGAGCATCTTTTTGTTGTACAGTTGGCATCACTAGAGCGTTAAAAATCAAGTTTTAGCTGCATATGCTTAGGCGCAGTAATAATTATGTTCATATTGACCTACGGATATGCTGGATGGAGATTTTGCCGGATAACCGGATATCCTGTAAAAAATAAGAGCCGGATTCGGATATCCGGTTTTCTCAAAATCTGGACCTGGTGGAAACTTTATACTTTCGGATTCATAGACAGCACAAAAAAGTATATGAAAAACCGCTTTAACATTTGTCGCATCAAAATCAGGGTTTGCCCTGTGCTATTACAGTGGCAAGGAATTTCCAAATTTGTTTACACTGGCAATGAACTATCTCTGCGAACCACCTTGCTCAGTGAACTCAAAAAGAGTGTTTAGGGTATCGGGCAGCATTTATGTTGAAAATATAATGTGTTCTTCACCGGTAATGCGGAAATGCTTCTATTCATAATGAAAAAATTATAAGCTTTTAACTCTAATTACTAATTAGGTACTATTAAATTTGATCATAAAAATTAAAAAAAAAAACAAATGCTGAACTAGATTTTTAATAGAATATAATCTTTTATAATCGAAATCCGGAAATCCAGTCGGATTTGAGGCAGTATCCGGCCGGATAGTCGGATAACAGAAAAAAGGTTAGATAAGCCG
Source organism: Rhagoletis pomonella (assembly GCF_013731165.1). Lineage (NCBI taxonomy): Eukaryota > Metazoa > Arthropoda > Insecta > Diptera > Tephritidae > Rhagoletis > Rhagoletis pomonella. The sequence continues at coordinate 180,804 of NW_023458577.1, forward strand.
GATTCCGGATATCTACCGGATATACTATATCAGTGCAGAGTCAATAGGGGCACTGCGAAAGGTGGTGCTCTCTCTCCCCTGCTCTCGATTGCGGTTGTAAACGAACTTCTAGACGAACTGGGGAAAAGTGTGCTGTCAGGTGATCGTCTTTGTAAATGATGTGGAACTTTTGGTTAAGGAACGCTTTCTAGACACCCTTTTTGATCTGGCTCAAGGTTACCTGGACCAGGAGGGCTCCCAGTAAGTCCCAGCAAGACGGAACTGGTCTTGTTTACCAGAAAGTACAATATACCCGTTGTGGGTTTTTCGTCGAGTGGGGGTGGTCGTCTGCGGCTCTCATACAGGGTCAAGTACTTAAGCTTGATCCTGGATAGAAAGATGTCGTGAAAGCCTAACTTTGAGGAAAAGGTAAAAAAAGGCGTCGCTTGCCTTGTTTCGCTGTAGGGGAGCTATCAGTAAAAGGTGCGGTCTCGCGACCAAAATAATTCATTAGATCTATGAAACAAGATTTAAGCCTATCTAGCCGAAGAGGAAGGGCTGAACTCCTTTTGCAGAGATATTTCGTAGATATTTTTTGTTTTACAGCTCAGTTCGAAATTTGCAAAAGTACCATATTTCCAACTGACGCTGTTAATAAATTAGTGCACAGATATAGTAAATTTTGAACTCTTGTGTACAAGCGTGTGTAAAAGTTTTTTGACTCGAATCACGCGTTTGGGCACAGCAAGCCAAAATGTTGTACAAATAAATAAACAGCACCAGGGGAGTGGCCCCAAACCCCCAAAAGTGACCTCCCTCACCACCCACCGACCCCATGGGAGCTGTTTGAAAATAGGGGAAATTTGGATTTTTTGCAAAAGGATTATAACCCTCAGTTATAAGTAGAATTTTCGGGAAATGTTAAGTTATTGGCCCACCGTTTTGGTGGTGGGGGTGCAGGGGGAGGGGGGTGGACCCTAAACCTCTCCCATTAGAAAAGGACAGTCCCCACTCTATAAAAATCCCCACCCTCCCTTCGGATCCTCCCACAGACCCCTAGGGAACCGTTTGAAAATCAAGAATGGCAGAAAAGAAGATTGCGCCCTGGGCCTTGCTGTGACGTCATGAACGAAACAGTACGAATAGCAGACCAAGGAGAAGTGGCAAAATCCCATACAAATGATAAAACAAAATTGCGAACATTCACGTAAAATCGTAAAATAAACAATATATAGTATTAGTTTATTATGAGAAATGTTAGAAAACAAAGTAAATTAAATGTGGCAGGCATATATGTGACCAAAAGCAACGAAAAATTGCCTAATTGGAAAAGCTGTAGACAAAAATATCTAAATAAAATCGAAGTGATTTTGTGATTTCTATTAACAATTTTATTTCGCACATATGTATATTGCTGAATATCGAAAAGCAATTAATAAATAATAAAAACTTACTTAAAATTTTAGTGAATAGTTCTTGAAAATAATGCTATTTTGTGGTTGAAAGGACTTGATCGCCGGTAGGAACTAATCAACTTCTGTGCCAAAGCCACAGCGAACGGAAAGGTAAAATAGTTGTTCAGCAACGATTTGTCTGGAATATAGTTATTGAAACTCGCCACTGAACACTAAATTTGTACAAATTATTTTTTCACTTAATTGTTAGTTTGTGGCTCTTTGTGGTAAATTTTAGTTTCGCTTATGACGTCACATCAAAGCAGCCGACTGTCAAACTCAAACCAAAAAAGATAGCGGAACGTTGAGGGCGCAATCTTCTTTTCTATCATTCTTGTTTGAAAAAAGGGGGAAAAAAGAAATTTACCGAGTCAAACTGAGCAGTTTGAAGTGGAATATAGCCCAACAAACAGAAACCGTGGGATTTTTGAATAAAAGAAATTATCCCAAGTTGGTTATCGGGCGATTTTGCATAAAAATGTTTACTAAAAAAAAGTTGTTAAAAAAGAGTTTCACTAAAAATACTTATATTAAAAAAAGCTCGGCAGGTAAAAATGGTATAGTAATAGTACTATGATAGTATTTTAGCGCAGACCTTCTTTATTAGGGATTATAACTCTCACTAAGTAGAATTCTCTTTTCTGTGACCGAAGAGGAGGGGCTGAACACGTTTTGCAGATAACATCTTTCTGCGTGGGGGGCCTTGGGCCCCGCTTAGGGATTGTAGCACTCACTAAGTAGAATTCTCCTTTCTGTGTTGCCGAAAAAGAGGAGCTAAACACCCTTTGCGTAGAACACCTTTACACCTTACAAATCACAGAACATTAGTTAAAAAAAAAGGATTTTTTTTTTTTTAACACAGCAAATGTCGCTTTTCCGTTCAGCATTTGTACCTCAGAAATTTTCTGACTTTAGCGCCCTCTGCTGTTAGCACAAAGATAAGATGATAAATTAAATTTACATATTACTGAAATATTCTAAACACTTATATCATTTTAATTTTGCCTATGGGAAGCACTGTGCGGGACTGCGGACAGTGCGGACAGAATTGTCGCAGCACGAACCGCTATTAGGCCCAGGGAAACTGGGTGGTAACACTCTGGAGTTCTGGAGGGCTTTGACTTCGCCCTGAACCAGTGATGCCACATATTTTTTTTCGAAAATCCCTTCCCTACAACAAAAAATTCCCTACGAAATTCCCTACAATAGTTTTGTTCCAGAGCGTTAAAAAATTTTCAAAATTAAAAATTTACATGAGGCGATTTTATAAGCATTTCAACATCGCTTTCAATAAGATTTTTATGAAAACTGGCTTATACCTTATTAAGGCACAATTAAAAAAAATGAAATCAGTTACATAGATCGAATAAAAACATGGGTTTCTTTTAAATTTGGGTGTTTCCAGCGAAAAGTCTAACGCGTAAAAACATTAACAGCCGCACTCAGTCGTTTAATGATTACTTAAGGTGTCCTTCAGTAACGATTTAAAAAAAATTCCCTCTCAGAGTCAGTTAATGATTCATTAAAAGCATTTAAGGAGCATTAAAGTTAAGTAAACAGAAACCTTTACTTAACTTTTTAACGAATGATTTTGAAATTTTTTGTTTGTTTTTAATAAATTTCAATCTCGATAACGTTGCTGTATCAGTGGCAATGGCCCAGTGAGCAGAGCACTTTCGTGCCATTCAAGAGATCGGAGTTTAATCCTCGGCAACGATTTTTTCAATAATTTATTTTTTAAGTGTTATTGCTTAAAAAATCACATTTTTTATTTAATTTAACGTTTGAAAACTTTTTTGGTGCATCTTTTTTCTTTCACTTTCAGTTTCTCAAATTTTTAGTTTTTCCTGTTTAAAAAACAATATTTTTTTTCATTTCGTTTATATAGAAAACTTATTGCTAAACGATAAATAAAATAACACTATTAGCACATCTTTCAATTAGTTATTCGAAATACAGAAAAGGGCTTTCAAGATATTTGCCAAAATATAAAGACTTTTGTTTCTCGATAGACTTAGGTAAGTTGAAAGACAGATGCCAGAATTGGCCTGTTATTGGTTTTCTTTGTCTTTAAGCAAACAATTTAATTAAATTAAAAAAAAAAAATGTTTCCGTTTTAAAGCAATAAAATCTATAAATCAAAAAAATATTAGATCAAAAAAGCGAAAAAATGAACAAAGATAGTTTATTATAAATAAAAAGGAAAAATATTATTTTCCAGCCCTAGGACTCGAATTCGGATTTCTCGAATGGCACGCAGTGCTCTGCTCGCTCAGCCATTGCGTCTGTTGAGCCAGTGCGCGCAAAATGATATGAATACTTATTTTCAATTTTATTTCAAACTGACGGAAAAAAGTGAGTGATGCCACAAAAATGAAGGGCCGCAACTGGGGCCATACTTCAATATTTTATTTCATAATTTTTAACTCTGAGAGGATACATTAATTAACAGATTTAACGATCATTAGTTAAGTGCCCATTAGAGCTAATTTAAGGAACATTTCTGAGTGCGGCTGTAAAAGTCCTATATCTAACTTATTTATAGGCAGCTATTTACAATCAGCCTCATTGCGTAAGTCGTAAATTAGGTTAAACTGTACGACTCGACAACAGCAGCATTGTCTATTGTCGTACTTAAATAAGTAAAGGACCAAAAGCGTCGAAAACTATACAGTGCTGCTAAGGTTTTCCGTTTTAATACACTAGTAGAGTGGAAATTTTAGGCAACGACGTGAAATTTTCGATACGATTCGACTCTCGAAAAACGACTTGCATTCGACACGACTCTCACAATGAGGGTCAATATATACTGGTTATGTCAGCAGAAACACTTTGGCCAAAAAATGGTCCTGTTAGGTGGCGCCTCGAGATATTTTGAAAAACCGTATTTACGCTGATTTGTTTCACATTTGGCATGTTTAGTTGAAACTTAATTAGACATAGGCTTGCAAAAAATTAAGCCGCTGGTGGCGCTTATGTCAAAACAAAGAGTTCAAGAACAATATTAACAAAAAATTTTCAATGAAAATTTTAGTAGATAACGTTACTCCAGGTAACGTCACGTCAGATAGTTCAGCTGATTAAACATAAAGCAGAAAAGATTTCTACATTTAAAAACTTGGAAAATTAGCCTTAAACATTTCCAATATTACTATAAAAACTTTTATACAAATAGTCTTGTCCAATTCGCAGTTTTGCAATTTTGTAATCGAAGTCAAAATCCACTTCATACAGTTGTAATTTTTTTACTGAATTAGGGGCAATTAAGCAAATCTAGATAGATGTTTTTAAAATTTGGCCTTTTTTATTTTTTTTTGTAACTTTTTTTCGTAAGAGTGTCACATAACGTCAGTTTGGAAATACCCTTATACATGATAAAAACATTACAAAGTAAATTCATTCTCACATTTCGTCGGCCATAATTTTTTTCTAACGTTTGCCAACATTTTAAAATCATATAAAACTGAAAATAAAAAAATTAAATTGTTCACAATTGTTGTTGTTTGAGATTGAAACTGAGATTGCGTGTGTGAGTTTGAGTTTTGATTTTAAAATTATATTGTTGGCAAACGTCAGACTGCCTCTCAATGGTTTTACCTTGTTGTTTTTATCATGACCCTTAAGCATTGAGCTATTTCAAACTTTGAGGCAATGCAGGCTTGCTTTGCTTGCTTAGCTTTGAAAACTGTCAAAAGTTATTTGGAATATACTAAAACGTATGAAGGGTGGCCAAATGGCAGCTTTGCTTCACTTGCTTTAAGCGCCTCAAAGTTTCAAATAGGCAAATGTTTTATTTGAAAGCGTTTCGTAGGCTTTTGACAAAAAGATATGTTCCCGTTCTAAATCAATTCAAACAAACTGCTGCAGACTTTTATGTAGATACAAAAATTGTTTTACGTAATTTAAAAAAATATATGTATATGTGTAATAAAAAGTAATCTATGTTTCCATATTTATATTTAACATGTCGCTGGCTTAAAGTGAAAAGTTGCTATGTCCAATTTTACAAATTTTACAGGAACTCTGAATACAACATTTTGCGTGTTTAAAGCAAAGCAAAACTCCATACAAATCAGAAGGATTAGATCTCTGTTAAAAAAATTCGTATTATTTTGGCCATATTGCATATTGAATATAAACGAGAAAAAATAAAACAAGTATCAACCTTAGTCCTCAATTTCTCTTACTTTCTATGCCAAAATTTGAGGCTTCATAAAATGCAGACTTATCAACTTTTCACACAAAGCTAGCGATATTTATTATGTCAAACTACTGGTAAGTCGTCTCTTGAAAAAATCGATTTTTTTGAGTTTTTTGTTTCTAATAAATGTACATATAGTTATATATGTATGTATAATTATTATCATTCCTTTGAAATGCAAAAATTAATTCACATTCATTTAAAAATAAATCTGAAAAGATTGTTTTGTATTTCTTTTTTTTAATTTTCTGGAATTTGATGGTAAAATTATTCTTAGTGTAAGGAAACAGACCTTGACTTTTCAACTACACAGCTGGTTGCTTTGACAGCGTTCCAAGCCGCCATTTGGCCAAACGAGTTTTTGAAGTAAATCAAAGCAAATTAAAGTAAGCAAGGCGTGCAAAGCAAGCCTGCATTGGGCCAGCGCCTTTAAAACAAGTAAAGCAAAGCTGCCATTTGGCCAACCTTCATATATTTTAGTATATTTCAAATAATTTTTGACAGTGCTCAAAGCGAAGGAAGTAAAGCAAGCCTGCATTGGGCCAGCACCTTTATATATTATTATTTCAATATAGCACACACATACCTTTTTATTTAAATAAATCACAGTATGTTTATTAGAAAAGAAAAAAAAATTATTTATAAAGAAAACATCAAAAGAGAAAAACATAAATGAGGAAATTTTAATAATGGTAATATACGCTTTTAGCCATCATAAATTCAAAAATAGATCTGGCCATTTGTACGAGCCGCAGTCAACATATTCGTCTTGCAAAAACGACCGAATCACGCAAATATTTATTAATATTTCAAAAATTCCCTGCATTTTAAGATAAAAATCTGCAATTTTTCCCTACGTACGCATTTTTCCAGTCAAAAATCCCCTACATGTAGGGAATTTTCCCTACATGTAGCATCACTGCCCTGAACACATAGAATACATCGCCTCCGAAATGGCTCGCAGAAGCTCCTTCTCTACCTAAGAACTGCTTCAGTTGAAATCTGGCAGGTATTAAGTAACAAAAAAACTAATTTAAATATGAATAATTCAGTCGAAAGTTTTTTAGAACCTTCTTTTATTTCTATTTAGATGAAAGATTTACAAATATTATTAGAATTAATTTCCACGCCAAAATACCCGTAATTTAGAGATGATTAAATAATTAATAACTTGGACATCCCTTTCATTGATCGATTGAGCCTGTGCATTTTGTTTCTTTTTAATTTTGATTTCATATAGGCCCAATAACGCTCGATAGTTTGCAACTCTGGGTAATTCGGAGGATTGGCCTCTTTTAGTACAATGTTGATTCCATTTTGTGTATAAAACTCTTGCGCTTTTTTGCACAATGGCTTGTTGCCAAATCAGGCCAAAACAATACAGGCTCTCAGAACAACACTCCAGGTGAAACAACACGTTCAGAAATATTAATATTCGGATTCTTTTTCAAAGTCCTTGGAACAGCCTTCTGCACTATTTGATTTATAGTTGCTAATTTTCCGCCAGATTCCGCCTTTCTCTCAATGCTGCAATTTTTCTTGATATTTGACAATACATTTTGTACCGTCGTCCAATTTTCAGCAATTTTACTAACAGACATTGGGAGATGTGTGGATTTTGCATGAATTAGTCCAAAATCAATTTTCTTTGCTGAAGTTCTTTGCTCTCCATATCACTAGTTTTTAAAGTTACGCATATGAAAATTAACTGTAATAAAAAACAACGATAGCAAAATCACCACACTAAATAAACGGCTGATCGAGTAGTCGTTAACAAAGTTATGCTATGTATAGTGCTGCCAAATTTCAAATGAACCAGATCTTATATCCCCTCAAGAGAGTACTGGGTAGGGTAGGGCTCCTCAAAGAAGGGAGCGGTAAACTTCTTCACGGATCAAAACTTCGAAACGAAACAGGGTTGGTTGAGGTTTCTTCTGTCGGAAACTCTCCACCAAAACTATGTTCAGGCTTCCTTTCTTATGCAGTGTCTTTCAGGTAGTAATAGCTGCCATCAAGGAAGCGGTACACTCATTGCTAAAAGATATGATGGTGCGCTGGAAATCGGTAAAGGAATGTCTTACCGCTCTATCAATCGCTTCGGAGTACTTCTTAATAAGGCTAGTTTAGGTGGCGGTTACAGTGACATCGCCGGAAACTGCCTGGCAGATAAGGAGCAATTAGGGACTCCTCTGTTCTCCTGCGGTACACTCTTGGATGGCTGGGCTAGTGTTAGCTCGGCGAACGCTAGACTAACACGCATACTTCGTACTAACTATAATGAAATTGCATACTCTACTAAATACCTAATAAAGCGGGCAAAAGAAAGCGACGCTCCTTTTATGGCATAAAAAAGGAAAAGAAGACGTTTCTCTGCTGCAATTACTTTTTGCTGCGCAACACCCGAGTAACCCACCGTTATCAATTAAAGATGCCGAAAAAAACTGCGCTCCGGTATTTTATTTCGCTCCGATCTCCGCTCTTGCTCCACTCCCGCTCCCATTAAAACACTTTTTTCCATTTTTCTTAATAAAATAATCGTGGTACAAAGCTCAATAAGAATATTAAAATTAAATGTTAATAAGCCACAATAACTATGACAAATACATAGTTTAGGAAGAACCTGCCTGAAACTAGACAATAAAGCAAATGCATGTATAGAATTGACCACGCTGTCAATTTTAAATAGCGGCAAATCTGCTGCACGTGATCGCAGTAGGTTGAATAAGGAAAAAGAATTAGCAACACGAGTTTACGGGGTGTGCATAGTAGAGGTGGGATACTTGATAGTTGAAAACTGGGAAAATTTTAGTAGACGGCGGCAAATTCTAGAAACAGGGAGGATGAGAGGGGTAGAATAGGACCCCCTGATTTCAAAAATACCCCCCTTTTTTCTAGCAACCCTATAGTTCTTATATAAGTTTTTGTTTAACTTGTCGTATAAACGATGAATACTTTGCTACTTTGCATTAAATAAGAAATGTTATAATTCATATTTATGTAAAATTAAGAAGAATTTAATTAACAATCCTAAATCATTTTATGGTTTCGTAAATTCAAAGCGTAAGGCACATGGTTTTCCGTCCGCTATGCATTATCGCAACACTGTATCTAGCGACAGCCAACTCATTGCCAACATGTTTGCTCGGTTCTTTAGGTCCAATTATTCTGTAGACTTCCCTATAAGTGGAGACTATCCGTACGAGCTTTGTCCAATCAACTCTGCTTATATTCCAGTAATATCTTCCGATGAAGTTTTACACTATTTAAAAACCTTAAAAGCGTCATTTAGGCCTGGACCTGATCATATTCCGACCTGTTTTCTTAAAAACTGCGCTGAGAACATCTGCGAGCCTTTAACAACTCTATTCAATTTGTCACTTAAACATGGCGTTTTTCCGTCAGCCTGCAAGGAGTCTTTCATAATACCACTTCACAAAAACGGCAGCAGGTCCTCTATAGAAAACTATCGAGGCATAGCGAAACTCCGCTTTCCCCAAATTATTCGAAGCAATTATTGTTAACGAGCTGACATATTCTATATCTTCTTCAATTACACAATCTCAACACGGGTTTTCTAAAGGAAAATCTACTATGACTAATTTATTGTAGTTTACAACTCATGTCTCAAACGGTTTTAGAGAAAATGCTCATACCGACGTAATATACACCGATTTCAGTAAAGACTTTGACAAAGTATGTCACTCGTTACTCATCCGTAAACTCGACCTAATCGGCTTTCAGCCCAGTCTTCTTCAATGGATCTCATCTTACCTCTCTGAGTTATTGTTAATAATTGTTCTTCCAACATCATTAAAGTTTCTTCAGGGGTTCCTCAGGGAAGCCACCTTGGTCCGATTCTGTTCCTGATATTCATTAATGATATTTCTTATATAATAAAACATTCAAAAATTTTAATGTATGCCGATGATGTGAAACTTTTTAAAACATTGTCCTCTATCGAAGAAAGGTCTTTGTTACAAGCGGATCTGAACAACGTGGTTAGTTGGTGTAATACAAACTATATGCCACTAAACCTTCCAAAATGTAAAGTTATGTGTTTCTCTCGGAGGGCTGTTCAACCAGCTGTTTATTCAATATCAAATTATAATCTGGAGCAGGTGTCCAATTTTGTCGATCTTGGGATCACAATGGATTCCAAACTCAATTTCAACCATCATATTAATGTCACAGTCAATAAAGCCAAAGGCGTTTTTGCATTTGTAAGGCGATGGTCAAAAGAGTTCAAAGATCCTTATGTTACAAAAGCTCTTTTTACCAGTTTAGTTAGACCTATACTAGAATACGGATCTATTGTTTGGAATCCCCGCTACCAAGCTCATTCAGAAAGAATTGAATCAATTCAAAAACAATTCTTGCTTTTTGCATTGCGTAATTTTAACTGGGATTCAGATTACAATCTCCCCCCTTACACAAATCGTCTAAAGCTCATAAATTTGCCTACACTCGCAAGCCGTAGAGAAATGCTAGGTATAATATTTATCGTAAAATTAATGACAGGCTTGATTAATAGCCCGGCCCTCCTGGCTGAGGTAAATTTTAATGTTCCTTCCCGAGTGTCAAGACACTTTCGACCTCTATTTTTAAAGCCACGCAAAACTAATTTTGAACTAAACGAATCATTCCAGCACGTTTGACGTATCGGACTCGATTTTTACTATAAAGAAAACTATTATTTCCACTCTCAATAACTGAAATACTATCTTTATCATATCCAATAAGCTGATGAATTTGATTCTGTAGCTGAATAGTTTTCGATCTCGACACTTAACAAACTCCTGTGTCCACTACTCGGCACCAAAAAACTAAAAAAAAAAGGTTCCGTACGTCATGAGGACTGCGCCCCTCGTGTCGGTTGGGCGGCAATGGAGGGTAAAAAGCCGTTGGGATTAATTTATTAATTAAAATAACATCAAACTTGGTGCTGCCAGACTGGAATTTGAATAATAAAAGCGGATTTTTAATTCGGAATTTTCACTTAGTCGAATTCTCCGCCGCCCCAGTGATGTCTATAATGGTTATGATCAGGACTGAGACCCCTATCCATCCCAATATAAATTTTTCCAATCAGAGAAATGTACGTATTCTGCACATATTAAGCATTGCCTTCTTTGTATGTGTTGTTTTGTACAATATGGCAACACATGTTATGTGTCAGTTAGCAACCATGTGTTATTGTAAATATTGATGCAATTCAATGTAATTTACAAGTCAATAAAAGTTGAATTAAAGTGATTTATATACAAGATAAAATAAAAGTGTGTAAAGTGTTAAGTACAGTGTTACGTGCATTTATATATATGAAAGTATGAGACAAATGCACTTTTTGTTAAGGAAATCAAGTGGAACGACTTAAGAAATTTTAACAACAAATAACTTATAAACAATGATATTGTTTATATTTTTT
>NW_023458577.1:191962-195030 GCF_013731165.1 Rhagoletis pomonella
CCTTTTATTTGCTATCTATTAATTAAATAATTTTTGTAAATCTCTACATTTGCTTGTAATCAATTTAGTACTTTTTTCAATTGTTTTTTTTTTGCTTACCCTGTAAACTCCTGTCATTTGAGTAATAGATTGAGGGTTAATACAAAAAGGGACCTGTCAATAGAGTGGAACGTTTGAGAAAAGGAGGTCAGATGCAACATCCGCTTGAGAGATCGTTCTCTTTTGCTGATCATCACTTGCGCGAACTAGACGCTCGCTAAGGAAAAATTTAGTAAGAGTCAACACGTGATTCGAAAGAATTTATAAAGTATTTACTTTAATAGTTTGCTGAGTATTTAAAACGTATTAATTGTAAGAAATAGTTGCTGGTCATTTGAAGGCCTAATAAGTGGGTTGATCAGACTCCAATACGACTATTTTCCATCGAAACATCGCCGGTACAGCCAAAAATATTGAAAGGAATACTTATCCGACTCTGCGTGGAGGCACCTCAGTAGCCACATTAACTAAAAGGACACGAATTGGGGACTGAACTTATTCCTGATACCTCGACGACCCATCGCGACTCCACGTAACCTCACCAGGTCCGGTGCAGCACCCTGGACCATGCGGTATTAGTTTTATGCACTACATAAGTATGTATGTACATAGGAATACCCATATTTTACTGGGGCACCATTAACATTAAACGAGCAGTGTTTTCTTGGCTTAAAGGCGTTCAAATAATACGAGGAGAATAGAGCAAAACAGAACATTGAATTTTTTGTTAATACCTAATAATACGACAACAAGAATATGGTAGTAATTTTGTATGACAAGAAACATATTTGGTAGTGACTGTTCGTAGAAATTTTCCTGAATAAGTTCTAACATACAGTGCTACCACTAAATCCCTCGAATAAATAGATTTATTTATATCATTTTGGTTAGATAGCTGTATAATATAAATTTAAATTGATTAGATCTCCTACTTTAACAAGAAATTAATAATGTTCTAGAGACAGAAATAATTTCACGTTTACCTCTTCACCCCTTCTGTGTAAGAAATTTTGTCACTGCCACTGGCGTGTAGAAAATCCTAACAGTATCGTGTGTATGCGAATTGACCTAATTAGCATCATTAGCATATAAAGTTTGCATATACGTATTGAACAATATTGCACATTGAACATTTTAAGAGAAGCCGACTCTATGGTATACCGATCATCTCATCAGGCGCCTGCTGTCATCGCTCGGAATCATGTAAGTGCTCTTAACTATCACTCTTTATATCTTTATAACCTAATATTGTTCATATGTATAAGAGAAGAGTCCACGATCCAAAAACAATGTTTGGTTTAAACTTTAAAGCATTGATTCAGCTTATGCTCTGTGTTTCGGTTGGATCCTGACCTCTTCATACTCTTTGGATTTTCGGTATTTAGTTTTTTTTGTTATTTTCATTTGAATACGTATGTACATAAATTAGTGTCTTTACCAGAGCATTATTATATTTTGTTAGTGGGATTATTGATAAATTAGAATAAGCAATGAAAATATCTGAAAAGCCTATATTAGGGTGTTCCTTGAAATACAGTAAAGAGTTTATTTTTGAGCTTAATTAAAAATAAATAAATAAATATGTAGATACAAAATAAAAATAAAAATATAAATATATATACATATATATATATATTAGATAGGAATAGGAGTTAAGATAAAGTAAAAGATATAGAATACATTAAGAAAGGAAAACGTTAGTATTAGAAAAAATTTGTAATTATAGATTGCTAATTAATAAATGAATTGTATGTGTTATTAAACATGAAGTGTTAGATATATTTTAAAGTGAGACAATGATGTCATAGGCCTGTAGACTTTGGTTGGGATTGGCGATACGGCAGAGTATTTCTCGATGGTTGGGTAGGGGAGAGAAGAGAAGCGGATATATGGCTTCTCGGGGTGCGAAATATGAGTTTCCTTCCACTTTATCGTCCGTCCGTCAATTATTAAGGTGTATTTAGGGAAATAAATTTTGTGGGGTACTTTCTGTTGTCCGTATAAAAAAAAATGTGCATGATTTTTTTGTATTGTTCCGGATTTGCAATGAAGTAGGGAGCAAGAACCACGCCGAGCTTAAGTCCCGGTTAAAACTAGCACGCACAGCTCCGCTACAAGCAAACCTACCCGGAAAAGACTACATTACAAATCGTTGTTCCGATTTGGCTAACATTTTTTTAGTTGTTCGTAATTGCCAGGAGAAGGTTTTTACGAAAGAAAATTTTTGGAAAACCCTCCTGGAAGTCGGTAAATCGGAATAATTGAAAATTGATTTTTTTGGATGGAATTTTGTGTGCAATTCCTTCGGAATGGCATTCGGATGGAAAAATAAAAAATGTTTCAATAATAAAATTAATTTTGGGCGGGACGAAGTTCGCCGGGTCTGCTAGTCTGTATATATTAAAATGTATAGTAATTCATCAATTGAGAATCTGTGAGCGCGAATTTCTATCAATTCCATTATTCATAAATATATCGCTACATTCCGTATTTTATTTCGAGAACTCGCTAAAATCTCCCTTCCCTTTTATTTGCTATCTATTAATTAAATAATTTTTGTAAATCTCTACATTTGCTTGTAATCAATTTAGTACTTTTTTCAATTGTTTTTTTTTTGCTTACCCTGTAAACTCCTGTCATTTGAGTAATAGATTGAGGGTTAATACAAAAAGGGACCTGTCAATAGAGTGGAACGTTTGAGAAAAGGAGGTCAGATGCAACATCCGCTTGAGAGATCGTTCTCTTTTGCTGATCATCACTTGCGCGAACTAGACGCTCGCTAAGGAAAAATTTAGTAAGAGTCAACACGTGATTCGAAAGAATTTATAAAGTATTTACTTTAATAGTTTGCTGAGTATTTAAAACGTATTAATTGTAAGAAATAGTTGCTGGTCATTTGAAGGCCTAATAAGTGGGTTGATCAGACTCCAATACGACTATTTTCCATCGAAACATCGCCGGTACAGCCAAAAATATTGAAAGGAATACTTATCCGACTCTGCGTGGAGGCACCTCAGTAGCCACATTAA
>NW_023458577.1:195130-238085 GCF_013731165.1 Rhagoletis pomonella
AATATTCAAAAAGTGTTTGTGTTTTTCTTCATTATAACGAGAAGTGCTAAATATACCCCCACGAGCGGTCCAGCAGTAGTAACAGGTCTCCACCGACCAGGAAGAAGCCCGTTGAAAGATTCTCAGCGGGTGCTAACACGAGGGCCACGACGGCAGTTTAAAGACGGCAGCAACAATAACAATAAAAATAAGGAATCTTACCTCCAACGCATTTTACTGGGCGAAGGTGCACTGCAGCATCCAACGACATCTGCAACATAGGACACAAGACCGCGGTGTTTCGGCCAAACAAGTTCAAGCGGTGCGCGGCGCTCCTGGCGATGCACAAGCAACCGTGGTGAGAGCGGAACAGTGTGCACCCCTTGCACCGATACAACCGGAACTAACCTAAAATTTAACACCACATTCCATCTATGCTCCTTTTTTATAAATTTCATTATAATTACTCAAGTCTAAATATTAAGCAACCGAGATAGAGTAGGTTAGGCCCGTCTACGGGGTTTCACTTTTTGTCAGGTTACCCGCATAGTAACCCATGTGACAATACGGGAAATTTTGTTCCCCAACTTGCACTCCTCGAAATTGTTTTTGCCTCCATAGAAGAGTAGAAGTTAGGCTTTTACATATAGGTATATACATGTATTTCTTTTTTTTTAATTCGTTTTTGATTTTATGGATAAAATCCATCTTTTACGTAATTAACACATCTCGTAGAAAATTTTTTTATAGACAAATAAGTCTTTTTTTCACACACTTTTTATACAATTAACATACTTTTTTTGGTTAGTTAAGTTTAACCACGTTTTTTTGCACTTTTTGGTACATAGCTACATTTTTATCACATAAGCTTTTTGGTAGGTTTAAATGAAAAAAAAATATATAAATAATAATAATTTGCCAACTGGCTTTATGGCCTTCTGTCGTAAAAAGGCTAAAATTTTCGTAAACCTTACCTTTAATTCTTTTTCTAGTTATTTTGAACTTTTTTTTTTGTAAGATTTTGGTTTTTTTTCACACGCGCACTAACACACAAATTTTACACGAAGGCAATTGCAGCGAGAATAGAACTGAAGCTCACTTAATCTGCTTGATGATCAAGTGCAGGTCTTCTGTTCCCATTTATGTTATGTAGGATTGTTGTTTTACCTTTCTTACCCTTTCAGCTAGCATCGCATGTTGGTACCATCATCGGTGGATTAGTGTGGTGAGTAACAATCCTTTAATACAACATATTTTACTACATCACACGCACATATATTAAAATACATCCGTATGCCCAACAGCTAGCTAGGTGGCTGCTGTTTTTTTTTCATTTTATCTACTTGCGCGTTTGAAAAGATATTGAAATTACAAGATAGAAGTTAGGCTGTATTAGGGTAGTCAAAAAAAAAAAAAATAAATAAATAAATAAATAAATTAAGAAATGGAGTAAATAGGTGCTCAGAGTAGTAGTAAGAATAAAGAGCTAAGTTAATAGTTAATAGTTTAAGTGGTAGAAATAATCTGAATTTAAGTAGATTTTTTGGTAGTAAGTAGTATACTTAGTGAATAAAGATTGTATAAATATATTTCAGAAAAAAAAGGAATGCACGTTATCATTGTTTATAGGTGAAGCAAGAGTTAGGCGAGATGGCGTGCTGAGTTTTCTGCCGTTTGGTGTTGGTGTTGCCCTCGTGGCGACTTGGCAGGAAAAAGGGGATGTTAGACCTAGGCTAACTGACGAACTAGGGACTTAACTGGACTTATAGACTGACGAAATAAGGTCAGGATTAGGGAACTTCACTTCTATGTTTTGGAGCCAAAGTGGGGTTCACGGCTGTTTGCTATACAGACAGATGGGGTGGGACGGCTCCCTCCTGACAGGACTGGCCTTCTACCGCTTTCCTTTTTCCCGCAGTGTTGTCTCTCGTTTCCATTTCCTCTATCCCGCATGAATTTTTTTGTTTGTTTATGGCTGTGGGCTGAAAGGAACGGCAAGAACCACGACAAGGGCTGACGAGCTAAAGCCGGGCTACAACCATGCCGACCCGCCGTGACTTCCAGTCCAGTACAAGCAGTTTCATAACACACGGGATCCCGGGTTACCTAAAAAATATCCCGAAATCCCGGGATCCCAATTTTCCTGATATTTCGGCATCCCTAATGTGCACGTGTTAAAACTTTTTGCTTTCAATAAAAATTCTTATGGCGGCGACTTTGCCGATCACTTACAATAGTTTTGTCCCGCGGATGCACATTATTTTTACATGTATAATGCGTTCCTCTATGTCTATGATAAATTTCAAGTGCGATGTCATAGGTAAATTTTCGCAAAAATTTTGACACTTTTACACGGTTGTAAGCGGTACATTGTCCCGCGAAATAAGCGTATGTGATCATTTTATGACATCGTCCAATGTCAATTGATAACCACACAAAGGGCCAACGACTATAAAATAAGGTTATTTTTAACTTTTATTTTACACAATGTTATCGCTCCATGTAAGCGTTTTCCCGCTAACTGGGTGTAAGTCGTTGGTTTTCGTGATTTACGTGATTGAATTGAAAATCTTAGCATACTTTTATCGACGATAAAATAAGTCACTAAAAACTGTCGCCAGCTCCCGGACTATAACGTCACATCAGCCAGCCAATCACATGAACATCGACTCATGGAAATTTTCCAGCAATATTACAGCTGATAGCACCTTTCATCAACCAGGTACCATTGATTGGTTCATCGGTGCAGGTTTGTTCTTCGGCCTATTGCTTGTGGGCTAGATAAAGCTTCCCGATACCTCTTCTGTGCTTCAAAAAGCTAAGCTGGGATGGACTGTATCTGGAATATCCCCGCCATAATCGTCTTCGTCACCATCATCGTTGCATACAGCCTCGTCGTTACCGTTTTCGTTGTACAAATCTTTCATAGCTGTAAGCAATTATCCTCAACTTGACCATCTGCTCGAAAAATTCTGGACTCTCGAACCACAATGATTCATCAAGATTTTTGTCAGCGGAAGAAAAGGCCTGCGAGAAGCTTTTCGAGGCCACAACCACAAGATGTCCTGTCACCAATAAATTCATCATGCGTTTGCCATTCAAGGAAGATGAGCAGACGCATGGCCATTAATACGAGACTTCCCTTGATTGGTTACTCGTTCTAGAGTATAAATTCGCAAGCAATCCGTCGTTGTTTAAGAAATATTCTGAGTTCATGGGTGAGTACGAGTCCATGAAACACATGACTGACATTGAGAACAACACGAAAGGGCGCTACTTTATCCCGCATCACTATGTGATGAGAACAGACAGTAGCACCATGAAGCTTCGCGTCGTTTTTGATGCATCGTGCCATACAACGTCTGGAAAAAGCTTAAACGAAATACTTCGAGTTGGTCCCACTCTGCAGGACGACATCTTTATCATATTAGTTCGCTTTCATATTTATATATATGTGGTCATGGCCGACATCGCCAAGATGTACCGTCAGGTACTAGAGCAGGAAGCTGATATGCCATGGCAGAAGCTAACCCGAAATCCAACCGAAGGTGTATAAACTTCAAACGGTAACTTATGGCACCAGCTGCGCGCCATACCTGGCAACTGAATGCCTACTTCAACTTGCAAAAGATTATTGTGCCCGATTTCTAATTGGGGCTGCCGTTATACTAAAGGACTTTTATGTCGACAACTTAATGACTGGTGCGTCAACGGTCAACGAAGTTATCGCCATAAGACAACAAGTCGCGTCGCTCCTCGGCAGTGGTGGTCTCCCGCTACGCAAATTTGCGTCGAACCATATGCGCATCATAGAGGACGTATCCAAGAAGACAGGGAAGAGAGCGTAGAACTAGGCAATTCCGAATACGTGAAAACTCTTGGGCTAAAATGGTCACCAGTGGAAGATGTTTTTATCTTCAGCTATTGTAAGGCAACCAAGAGGTCCATATTGTCGCAAATAGTCAGTTTTTTTGATACGCTTGGTCTTTTCCACCCCCTTATCGTCTCGTGCAAACTACTCATGCAACAATTGTGGCAGCTATTAAACTAGACTGGGATGAAAACATACCACAAGATGTCTACTCACAGTGGCGTAACTTTCAACGGCCATTACACATTATCGAAAACGTACACATTCCAAGGTATGTTCCATTTAATGTTACTACTGAAATCCATGCTTTTGCAGATGCTAGCTCAAGGAACTGTGCGCTACAATGTTGCTAGCAGAACTCCTCCAATCTGTGGTAAACATATTCATAATTAAGTCAGAATTCATTCACTGTTGGACTGACTCAATAATCGCCCTGTGCTGGATTCGCAGTGAGCCGTCCAGGTGGACCGTCTTCGTGGCCAATCGTGTTTCGAAAATTCAGCAGCTCACCTCACACTATACGTGGCATCACGTGCCTTCAACGCTCAATCCAGCCGAACTTGTTTCTCGCGGTGCAACTGAGGAAAAGATCAGGAATACCCAACAGTGGTTCCAGGGGCCCTCGTTTCTAAAAACGCCACGCTTGAGCTGGCCCAATTCATTCTACGATATTCCTCTAAATCTATCAGAACAACGTAATCAGCGGGTAGTATTGCTGACAGAAAAACAACACGACGTTGTTGCAGAGCATAAATATGTCAACAATTACAACAAGCTGCTTCGCATATTTACGTATGTGAGTTGGTTCGGCACGAAAAACCGAGCATCTTCTATCATCGCCGAGGAAATCGCCACCACACTGCTTATGATTTGCCGTTATATTCAGTAAAAACACTTTCGCAGCGAGTATGACAATCTCAAAGCTGTCGCCGTTTTCGCACAATGACCTAGCACGTGTTCACGGACGAACTCAACACTGTGCTTCCATGCCAAGCACCCGATCGCTCTCCCACACTCACATCCGTACGCGTACGCACTCATCGCTCATCGCCATCGAAGGCATCTTCGTGCAGGTGCACAGACTCTTCAAAATATACTTCGCGACAAATTTTTGGGGTGACAGGTAACAAGATCAACGAAAATAAGGTCAATTGACATTATTACCTTTTTAAAAGGGAAATAAAGTCAACAAAAATTTGGAAATAAAATCATTGACGCTATTTCGTCATTAAAATGGAAAAAGCGTCAACAATGCTTAAAGTATGTCGATTCATAGAAAAAAAAGTTTTTCTTACAACAAACATTGCCCCGTAAGTGTTGTTTTTTAATAGATGAAAAAGGTTATTGCCACATCCTTAGTGTGGTGCTATTAATCCACACACAATCATGAACTACCACCAATTTATTTTATTAAAAAATTTAAAATTACGAATATAGTAAAAACACGATGCGAAAAACCAAACGCAAAACGCAGCTGGAATACGAGAAATATTTGAAGAAAGAGTGTAGAAATGATCTACAACTTGCAAAACATATTTCGTTTCCACTGTAGTGGCATGAGACATGTGCAAAACATATTGATAATCTACACAACATATTGATGCCAGATACGTTAAAATATTTAATGAAATATAATGAGTCACAACAAGCAAAGAAATTCCAAAAGCGAAAGTATTTGATATTTCGGTGTTTGTTTGAAGAATGTAGTGACCCACTTGAATCATCGACTGTGACACACCACTTAACAACACATTGTATGACCCACTTGAATCATCGATTGACGAGGGTTCAATGAGTCGTGCAATAGAACACCCATGTTGTAAATTAGAATTAGGTTGAACAAAATATGTATAAACACATGTAACAAAATATGTATGAAACACATGTAACAATAGTATATAAGCAAGTAGAAAAATACTTTAGGAGGCAGTTTGTAATCCAACTTACTTCGACACAGTTCGAAGATGTTTTACTCTTTTTTACTTTAAATAAAAATAAAGAAGACATTACATGGCGATCCTGCACCGATTCCTGTGACGAGACGACTCCTTGACGCATCATGCTTGATGGCTGACGCATTAAAAGAAGCCCTGCAAGATCTAACCGTTGGACCGCGCCCCATTACAATTGAAGAGTATAGAGCTCGACAGGCGAACATCCAGCACCAACAGAAACTACAACAACAACGCGAGGAGAAATTGACGGCCATACCAAATGCCCGCACTCCAAAACGACGAGGAGGAAAACGCAACAAGCAATTGCGTTTACGAGCACAACTGCTGAAAGGCATTCAGCAAGAAAAAAAACTCGGCATCACAGCGCGAGGCGTGGAAGAAAATCTTCCAAATAGAGGCATCTCTTGCTTCTAGAAAAAAAAATAATAATAATGCTGTATAAGCATAACAAAAATTTTTTTAGCGACCGTTGCGAATTTCGCAGATCGCGTTAATTAAGTTCAAAAAATAAAAAATAAAAATGAGAAATATACAAGCAAAGGAAGAAAGAGTTATCCAGGAACCAATAATTGTGGCAAACCAATCGCCGACACCAACCAATTCGTATAAAGACAACGATTTGCAAGTTGTGTTATACACTTTGCTTGTAGTATTCACAGTGTTGTTTGTTGCCTACAAGGTGAACAAATATTTTAAAAAGTACGTACATAAACACACACACCGTGCTATTCAGGCTGATGTTTAAATTACAAATACTGTAAAGTTTTTTTTAACAAAAAAAAAATCCTAACAAAATAGTAGAACCAGATAGAAAAATAAAAATGAATTGTAAACCACATGGACAAGATTTGTACATGCGTATGTAGAACCAGATAGAAAAATAAAAATGAATTGTAAACCACATGGACAAGATTTGTACATGCCTATGTAGAACCAGATAGAAAAATAAAAATGAATTGTAAACCACATGGACAAGATTTGTACATGCCTATGTGAGGCAACAACATTGTACACTAATACAAAAAAATCTTTATCTCGTGGATACTCGTTACGGACCATCAGAGAGAAATTATATAGACTAGAACAACTAAAGAATGCAGTAAATGCAACAAAAATAGAGGAAGATTTTGAAGCGGCAAACGCCCTTAAAGTAAATTTTTTTGAAAAATACAAATTAGCGAGACAGCTTTTAATAGGAATGATTAACAATAGTCCAGAATCAGGTCCACAATCTAACGCCCTATCTGTCAGTAATAACTCTAGACTCCCAGTTGAAAATACTAATAACATAACAATGCCAGAAAACGCACTAAACCTAGAAAACCTTGAAAAATTCTTACCGGTTTTCAATGGTAAATTTGAAGAACTAAATGGCTTCATTTTTAGACTAAAGAACGCCGACGACAGACTTCGTTTTGCGGACAGAACCGAATTCCTAGAATATGTGACCGAATGTAAACTAAACCATTCAGTTAGGGCTAGGGTTTGCCCTGTAGGTTTTCCCACTTCAATTAAAGAACTTATAGCTAATTTAAAGTCGAACTACCTATCAAGAGACTCTGTGCCACAGTTACTCCAAAAACTGTCACAACAAAGACAAGGAATTAATCAAAACATACGTGAGTATGGTGATAAAATTTCAGAAATATTGGCCAAACTGGATTCAGTTTCGCTATTAGCCAAAAATTATGAAAGAACTTCACCCCAAGGCCAGGCGATAATGGTCTACAATGACGAAATCGCCTTAATTAACTACAAAAAAGGGACTCAATCCAACATATTTCCAGACAGTTCAAGCGGCTCAGTTGAAAACTTTCAGCGAAGCAAGGAATTTTGCTGAGAACATTGACTCACAAGCTCAGCAACAGGGAATATTTACGTACCGAGAAAACAACCGGAGAACCAGAATAATCGCAGATACGCGAACGGAGGCAACCACAACTACCACAACAATAACTATGATAATTTCGGGAATAGTTTCAACAACAATTATGGCTATCGAAGGGATAATGTCCGAAACAACAACAGAAACGCGTTCCAATCCCGACAATCCGCCAATTCAGGCAACAATGCATGCAATAACAACACTACCCGCACTACCTACAATACCCCTAATAATACTATGTTCGTAGTGGTCGTTCCCTTTCGAACCAACCTAGCAGACAGGTACGAGTAGCAAACGTGCAGGAAAACTCCTACCGCCCGGAGGAAAATTAACAACCTTTTCCTCTGGGAACACTCACGGCAAAATTTATTCACACAATCCACATACCTCTAATTATGTGACATTCTTTTGTACTACCATCAAAAGAACAGTAAAATTACTAATAGATACGGGAGCTGACATTTCACTTTTTAAGGCAGTGGAAAACTTAGAATATGACTCCAAAAATACTCGTATCTTAACAGGTATCACTTCAGATTCAACCACATCAATAGGTACTGCAAGATTACACCTAACTTTCGAACAGATTTCGTTAACACATAAGTTTTCAATCGTTGATACCGATTTCCCAATTGAAGTAAACGGCATACTTGGCCAAGACTTCCTCATAATGTACAATTGCAATATAGATTATTATACTTGCTCTTTGACCGTGAATACACAAAATGAACAGGCAATTCTTCCAATCAATTGTAAAGAAATTTGGTTAAAACCAAGAACTCAACATATTGTGGCTATAGACGCACATTTCGACCAAGACACGGTCATACTAAACAGTGAGTTACAAAAAGGTGTGCACATGGCTAACACCATAGTGCCAGCAAATGGTCTATGTCACGTAAAAATACTAAATTCAAAAGAACACGACGTTATTTTAAAACAATTAAGTTTTCGAACAGTACCCCTTAAAGATTTCAGTATAGTCAATAACATGCGTACATCCGAGAAAAATAAAGAAAGAGAATCTAAAGTATTAAACATATTAAAGTTAGATACCTTGGACCCACAGTCCAAAAATTCCCTTCTCCCCCTATTTACTAAATATCAGCACATTTTTCACCTTAACGATGAAGGTTTAACTATGAATAATTTCTACACAGAGCACATCTCAACCAATAACGATGCTCCAGTGTACATAAAAAACTACCGACTTCCCCAAGTCCACAACGAAGAGATAAAGAAACAAGTCAACCAAATGTTAAATGATGACATAATCCAAACTTCAAAAAGTCCGTACAATTCTCCAATACTTCTGGTACCTAAAAAGTCCCAAGACAACAACAAGAAATGGAGACTCGTGGTAGACTTCAGAAAATTAAACGAGAAAATAGTCAACGACAAATTTCCCTTAACACGCTTAGATGACGTTCTTGATAGACTAGGCAAAGCTAGATATATCTCCACATTGGACATGACCAGTTCCTTCCATCAAATACCAATTGATGATGAATCTCGCCCCAAAACAGCTTTTTCAACAAGCAATGGTCACTATGAATTTAAGAGACTACCTTTTGGACTTAAGATATCCTCCAACAGTTTTCAAAGAATGCTCACACTCGCGTTAACTGGATTAGACGCTGAGGCATTTCTCTATGTTGATGATATTATAGTGTTCGTTAACAGTCTCAAACATCACAATTTAAATTTAGAAAAAGTTTTTGAAAGACTACATGACTACAACCCACAATGGTCTGGATCGCCTTTTTTTTGGCATAAACTCGAAAAATAAAGGTAGAAGTTTGAAACTTGGTACATTTGCTGGATAAGTCATGGAAATTGTTTTGGACAGATTGGGCCACGTCTTGACCCCGAAATCAGAACAAGCTGTAAAATGTAGCAATGCATATATTTTATTACATGGCTTATGTACATAAATATGTTAAGAATGTCTTAATTAAGATACAATAAGGAGATAAGAAATTTAATAAAACAAACTTTTTTATTTGCTAATCATCATGTAGTTCTAATTCTATGTCAAAATAATGAACGTCTTGAGCGTCTACATCACCAACAGATTTATCAAGGCAATCTTCATTTGTTTCTAAGGAAGATGGCGTTTGTAACATTATAATTACATCATTGGGTATTTGCCTCTTTTTGTGATTATCGTTTTTGTTAACGCTAAGACTAGAAAGAAACGGATCTGAGGAATCTAAAGCTCTATGAAAAACATCAGTAAGGTTGTTAATTCTGGAATTTTGCCTGGCATGTGACCTTCTATCACTTTTATAATACTTATTGCGAGCCTCTGATGCGTTCTCGCCCAGGCAGCCAACCGGCAGTATAGATTTCTCGATTATGTCCGATCCATGCACCAATATATTATGGACAGTTGGTGACATGGGATACCAACTATACTTTGTTAAATATAAAGAAGCCGTCTTTTCACAATATTTTTGAAAATTCATTGCGTTTATTTGAAGTTCGCAAGAAAGTGCTATTAAAATCATGTGAAAACGATGAAACAACTCAGCATCCATCCGCAGAATTGAAGCAAGCATGTTGACATTAGAAAATGCTCTTCTGGCTGTGTTGCCATCATTTGTATTTCCTGATCCATTTTGATTAGGCTTATCAACATGCAGTCCCATTTCAACCCACATTTTTTCTTGAATCTCCTTTTTGCGAGACATTACAACAGCTTTGCTTTTCTCGTATATTACGCGCCATTTTTTTATTTCAGTTTTGTACGCTATTTTTAACACAAACTCGAAGAAACGGATCCACGCATGAAGTGGCTTTGGCTTAAAAACTTCAGATTTTACATCATGAATGGCGGAAACTTGTTTTGGCTTTGCGCCACATATAGGGCATAATTGGCAAGAGTTTGTTTCTGTAAGAATGTTCAATACTTTTCCATCTATCAGCGTCAAGTGTAAATCATAAAAAACATTTATTCCGCTATTGACCATTTCACACTTATAGGGGACCAAATTTTGAATTTGCAAGTCTAGTTGCCTTTTTTCATTTAAAATAAGTTCTTTGCTTTCCTTAGCAAATTGGATTTTTAGAGGTCTACAAAATCTAATAGACTGTGGTGCTCTGTTTTTCCACAAAATCCTTCCGAAGTCATCAGTTAACTGCAAAGGAATTACCGTACTGACAAATAATGATTGGTCAAAAGTTTGCGGTTGTGTTTCGCAAAACCGCTGTTTATATAGACTTTGCCCGGTTGTGCCGACAAAACCGTAGCTGAGAGAGAGAGTTACGTTTCGCACGTCAGTAAAATTGTTAAGTACGCTTTCCTGCAAAGTCAAAATTCTTGATGCTGTATGGTTCAGTAAATTTTGTAAGCTTACTTCTGCAACGGTTTCGGTAACGCTTATTTCTTTGGGTCTGCACTTTGACTTAGCTTCTAAAATACTGCCGTAGCTTGGAAATATATCACAGTTCTGTTGTATGCTCAAAGATCTAATGCTATTGTATTGTCTTTTTGTAAAAGAATTCTCAATTATGAAAGCAAAAGCTTCATCTGCTGTAAGAGGGATTGTAGTTTTTGAAGCCAAGTTATCCTTTATCTTTGATTTATCTGAAGTATTTAACGTCTTATTTAAAATAAATGCGGTGTCTTTTTCTCTCGACTTTTTTGCTGAAACTGCAGCAGCGTGAACGAGAAGTGAAGTACTGTGCTCTCTCGACAAATCTGTAGCAAATTTTCTTTTTAATCGTGATCCTCCTTCTTCGTATGTCAATGATGGTCGTCCACATTTTTGAGGGGTCTTCGCCTGATCGATTAAATTGAAACACTCTTTGAAAGCCAAATGGAATGTACACTTTTGAATCGCTCTACATGTCTATTGCACTTCGCTAATTTTTTTTTTACATATCCGACAAAAATGGTCACTAACTTCTTAATTTCATTTAATGAACTGCTCTGACACCCAATCAATCAGCGCAATGGTATTTCTATTATTTTCCAGCCAAACCGACAATAAATTTTCTCGGCAAAACTGAACTTGCTCTGCAATTATAAAATTAGTAAGAATTTGCGCAAATATGCGCAAGAAATATTAATGTCATATAAAAGATGATACATCAACATATAACTGAGCACCAAAAATTTGGCTCTTACGGCGACTCTTCACTAGTTTTTCTCTACAAAATAACACTACTTTAAGATTCCACTTTACCAAAAAGACTACATCACATAAAAGCTATTTAAAATCAACGGAGGCATTGAACTCATTAATATTTTCACAATACATAAATCTTCATACCTTTCACTATATTTTCCATTATTTTCTTTTATTTGTTAGACCGTTTTTTTTAAATTAATTTTCAATTAAGAAGCACAACAAATTTTCTGTACACAAAAAGCAAATGAAGCTTTTCACAAAAATATCTGTTTTTGCTGGGTTGTCAGATTACAACACTGACCCAAAGGTTTTTTTTTTGTATTTTCAGCATGCATGGGGGATTAACTACATAAATGGGCGGTTAATACAACTTACAAATATTTCGAATAAAAATGTTTAGTTTATGCCAAAAATAATGCCATTTAGACCAGTGTGCAACCTCAAGTTAAACCCAGACAAATGTAATTTCCTCAAACACGAAGTTACTTACCTTGGTCATCTCATTACGAGCAACGGAATCAAGACTGACCCTGCTAAGCACGAAGTTATTCAAAATTATCCAGTCCCTAAGAATTCAGACGAAGTGCGAAGATTCGTCGCATTCTGCAACTACTATAGACGCTTTATTAGTAATTTCGCAGAAATTGCAAAACCTCTCAATCTACTTTTAAAGAAAGGTCAAACATTCGTTTGGAACAGTGAATGTGAAATTGCTTTCAGTACACTTAAAACTAAGTTAATTAGCCCCCCCCCCCATTTTGAAATATCCTAATTTCGATGAACCCTTCATAGTCACAACTGATGCTGCAGACTACGCCTTAGGCGCAGTACTTTCTCAAGGACAGATTGGTTCCAACCTACCAATCTGCTATGCAAGTAAAGGATTACAAAAACATGACTTGAATAAGCCTATAATAGAAAAAGAATTACTTGCGATTCATTGGGCTATCAACTATTTTCGTCCTTACCTTTATGGCAAGAAATTCTCAGTTATAACTGATCATAGACCGCTGATATCACTTTTCCTACATAAAAACCCATCCTCAAAAATGACTCGTATTCGCATTGATTTGTCGGACTATGATTTCGACATTATCTATAAAAAGGGGAAAATAAACACAAATGCAGACGCATTATCCAGAATTAAAATCGACTCTGACATTCTTAAATCCTTAATACCCAAAAACACTGATGAAAAAGCTAATAGAGCTATGTCCAATTTAAATGACGAAGAAGTCGCAAAACGTACAGAGACAGAAAGAGATAAAAATATTACAAAGCATATATGCATAGCTACTAGAAGTAAAACAAAGCGCGCGATAACGACAGAGACACCAGTGGCAAGCACTCTCTCAAAGGAGACTGATGAACTGCATTGCTGGGATTGTACTTCCATTAGCGATATAAGAGGAATGAAAAAACTGCAGTTTAGTAAAGATAATAAATATGGTACCATTCAAATTATAGAAGACAAAGTGTTAGTGGAATGGAGTGAGAAACCTCCGAAGCCGATTTCGATTATGGTGAAGCTTATCTCCGAAATGCACAAGTTGAACATTAATGAGCTAGCGCTAGCAGATGATGATTTAATATTTGAAACAATAAGCAAAGAAGAATTTAAGAAAATGGTTAACCAGAAAAGTACGAAAAAAAGTAGCAAAGATTATCTCCAGAGAAATAAGCAAGAAAGTATAAAAGATAGTATCAAAATAATTATATACAAGCGACCAGAACAGATAACAGATATGCTCACAAAATATAGATTGATAGATCAGTACCATAACTCACAAACTAGTGGACATCTAGGAGTTAGAAAAACGTTCCTCAAACTGAAACAGAAATATTCAGGGAGAAAAATGAAACAAATGGTGCATAAATTCACATCTATGTGTGACAAATGCCAAAGAAACAAAAAGACTAGGTACACCCGCGAAGAACAGCAAATAACGACAACCCCACAAGCAGCTTTCGAGACCATTGAAATAGATACAGTAGGCGATATTCTAATGGTTACAGGTACATTCTAACCATGCAGTGCGAACTAAGTAGATTTATCATAGCACACCCAATTGAGAATAAAGAAGCAAGAACAATTGCACGTACCCTAGTAGAAAAGTTAATACTGAAATTTGGTTGTTTTAAAACGTTAAAATCAGATAGAGGCACCGAATTCCTAAACGAAACAATAAGCAATATAATGGATTTATTAAAAAATTAACATATTTCTACATCATATCATCTACGCCATATCATCATGAGACAATAGGAACTGTCGAAAGAAGTCATCGTGTTTTAAACGAATATTTGCTAAATTTCGCAAATGATGACGACTGGAACAGTTGGATACCGTACTATGCGTTCGCATATAATACGACCCCACACGTCGATACAGGCTACATGCCACATGAACTGGTATTTGGCAAACTACCATCCTTGCCGAGAGATTCAATCAACAATGATCAAGGAAAATACAACCTTGATGATTACTCGAACGAGCTTAGAGCAAGATTACGCTTCTCCCTCAGTAGAGCCAGAGAACTTACTGTAAATAGAAAAAATACACGACATTTGGCCAGTAAACAAAACACCAATCCCCTAGATATAAAAATAGGTGATAAGGTACTAGTTAGGACACATAGCAATAGGAAAAATCTCAGCCCGTATACAGGTCCATATGAGATAACTAACATAGACAAATCAAATGTAACCATAAAAATAGGAGAAACTAAGAAAACTATACATAAGAACAATACACAAAAATATTTAACATAATTATATATACACTCATACAAAAAAAAAGGAAGTCATTTTATAACAAATACATTTTAAGCTTGGTTCATTCCGTCATAATGCAAAATTGTAAACAATTATACCTTGGACAAATTTTCCATAAATGAAAATTTTTTTTTAAAGGGTAAGGGTGTAGTGGCATGAGACATGTGCAAAACATATTGATAATCTACACAACATATTGATGCCAGATACGTTAAAATATTTAATGAAATATAATGAGTCACAACAAACAAAGAAATTCCAAAAGCGAAAGTATTTGATATTTCGGTGTTTGTTTGAAGAATGTAGTGACCCACTTGAATCATCGACTGTGACACACCACTTAACAACACATTGTATGACCCACTTGAATCATCGATTGACGAGGGTTCAATGAGTCGTGCAATAGAACACCCAAGTTGTAAATTAGAATTAGGTTGAACAAAATATGTATAAACACATGTAACAAAATATGTATGAAACACATGTAACAATAGTATATAAGCAAGTAGAAAAATACTTTAGGAGGCAGTTTGTAATCCAACTTACTTCGACACAGTTCGAAGATGTTTTACCCTTTTTTACTTTAAATAAAAATAAAGAAGACATTACACCACAAAAATAAAGCGAACACTATTAAATTGAAGAAACAGTCCATGTCCAAAACCCCGGAGGAACACTGAAAGAATTCTGTGTTTTAAATTAGCATATTTTGAACGAATTCGGAATGTCTAAGGTGGAAAAGAAACCAACCTTTCTATAAGGAAACAATTATAGAAAAGGAATTTCCTTACACTGTATTCATGTCTCTACCAGCAGTTTGTGACGACATCATTTAAAAGCAGCTAAGGAGAATGACGCCACTATTTATTAGATGGCACATTCAAACCAATGTGCCAAAATGCGGGTATAAACAGTTATTGATTATTTAATATCGGAGCCGAGATCATGTTAGTTAATTGATTGGTTTTGACAAACTTTTGAAACACAAATTATATGCTTTTTTACTGCAGACAAGTTGTTTTCAAAACACAGCAGAAATCTTCCAATAACTCACAAATATAAAAATGTGAAATATCGAGGGCTGAAATTCATTAATACCCTCTATCTGCAATTGGCACAAAAACAAATTTGTGATTTTAGTAACCATCTGGGACTTATTACCTGTCATCATTAATATATTACTTCTGATTTCCAATTTATAATAGTTTAAATTCTTCTGTTATATCAGAATCTAATCTTTGGGAAAAGTGTGCAGATAGAGGGTATTATTGAATATAAGCCCTCGATATGTAAAATATATAAACATTTTATTTCAACGTATACAAAAAATAAATCTACCTGCGTTACAGCACGGTGGGAGAGCAATAATGTCAATGGATTTTATTTCGCTTTTGTAAAGGTAATAATGTCAATTGACATTATTTCGCACCAGGGTGGGAAATAAAGTCAATTGACGTTATTGCCGTAGATCTTATTATCTGTCACCAAATTTTGGATCATTGGTGGTCGGACAGCAATCAGGCAAGTAATTCATAATTGCATAACCTGCTATCGTCTCCGTCCAATTGTAGCCGAACAGATTATGGGGTCCCTTCCTGCATCGCGCATCACTGAATCCTACCCATTTGAAACGACGGGAGTCGATTATTGTGGACCCTTTCTAGTCACCCAACAAATCAGAGGGCGAACTCCGATAAAACCCTACACAGCCATATTCATATGCTTCACGACCAAGGCGGTACATTTCGAACTTGTGCAAGTCTTATCAACAGCAGCGTTCATTGCAGCTCTTAAGCTGTTCATAGCTCGCCGAGGGAAGTGTCGAGCCATCGTGTCTGACAACGCCACCAATACTGTCGGCGCAAATCGTGAACTGCGTGAACTATTAAAATCCTTCACTGCCCAAGAGCACATCAATTGCGTTGAACAATTTTGCAGGAACGAGGGCATAGAGTGGAGGTTCATTCCGCCAAGGTCCCCTCACTTTAGGGGCCTCTGGGAAAGCGCGGTGAAACTTGCAAAGAATCACCTTCGTCGTGCTATTTGTTTGCACATTTTATTTTTTTATGATCTTCGGCCGCTAACACCTGGTAATTTTTGGGCACATCGAACGTTGACCACTGTATTAGCTCAATACGAGCGCAATAACACTCAAATGCACTCTCCCAACATAATTATCGCTTCCAACATTGCATCGCTGGAGCAGCCGCAGCCGCGGCCGCCGCCAATGTCTGCTTCGTCATTGTCTTTGCCTTCGCTAGAGCTCTAATAACGTTTTCTCTCACCAACTATTTTCGTCACCCAAGTCGCAAATTTTTGTCACCTTAGTGCTGCAGCACTAACTAAATATACATATTTTTATATATGAATGGTCGTCTCAAATAACGTTGTAACCCTGTAGGGAAACCGCGGACTAGTGAATCAAATTTCTAGTTCCGTACTAGGTCTTTATCGCCAAAAAAGAACTAGTCCGATAGGAACTAGATCCCCACCAGTCGAAAATCGGCGAAAAGTGGTACTTTTAAAAGACTAATTTTTTCAGTTTTTTTTGACTAGAAATCTATATCTAAAGTGACGAATTTAAAAATGGTTCGGAACTATAAAAAAAGGGATGCAGAACGAACTAGATCTTATTTGTCGAATTTAGAACCGAATAAGGGATGCAGCGGGGGCTTGCTTACTTTACATAGATATGTGTTCAGCGGCTTTTTCGTTCAAATCCGCTTCTATTCTGTGCTTCGCAGATGCTTTTTCATAGCTTGGTAATACAAAACTAAAATTTGTGTTAACATTTCAACATCTTGGAACAGTCTGGAACCTAAGAAATAACAGCGAGCAAACTCAGCTACAGCTAAAGGTATGTAAACGTACATTTCTTACAATCATTCAAACAAAAATTGAAAATACATTTCTTCCAAAATAACTTAAAATCGCACACACGAAGAACCAAAAAGATTGAAAAATCATGATACTTTTTTCTTTCGTCTGTCGATTTTAGAACTGGTTCGGAACTATAGAATTTAGGACTAGTTCGGAACTATCGAAAAAGGGATGCAGCGGGGGGCAATTGACACTTCCTAGGACATTGCCATGTTAAATTCGCCAGTTGCTTGCATG
This sequence comes from Rhagoletis pomonella, assembly GCF_013731165.1. NCBI lineage: Eukaryota > Metazoa > Arthropoda > Insecta > Diptera > Tephritidae > Rhagoletis > Rhagoletis pomonella. The sequence continues at coordinate 212,849 of NW_023458577.1, forward strand.
CAAAAGAGATTTATCGCGAACCAGTACTGGGTCTACATGTACTAGAAGCGCACCAGTTCAGAACTAGAGATTTTCCTCACAGGGAAGCGACAATTTGTTCAAAGCTAGTTTCCTTGATTTTAAAGATATTAATGTGTATATTTTATTTTTTTAAAGGCAAAATTCTTGAAGAGTGCTATACCGAAAAAGTAGAAAACCAAATCAAATCCCGCCACTTGTTTTCGCCTCGCATATGTATGTACATTAGGGTGGTCCTTAAATGTAGGAAGCAAATTTTTACATCAGATTTTCTAAGCCTCAACCCCTGCGTCGATGCTACTACAGTCCAAGATATCACATATAAATTTTGGTCCCGATTGGAGACGGTTAAGGCGTGTCGCACAAGGGGCAAAGTTCAGATTCCTCTATGGAGACTCAAAAAAAAATTTTTATTTTTTTTTACCCAATATCCAAAATCGATACTACTCTAGTCGAAGATATATGTACATATAAATATTGGCCCGATTGGAGTCGGTTAAGGCGTGGCGCACAGGGGTCAAAATTCAGATTACCCTATGAAGACGCCTTAACCAACTCCAATCGGGACCAAAATTTTTAAGTGATATCTTCGACTTTAGTACAATCGATTTTGGGTATTAAATGAAAAAAAAATATTTTTAATTTTTTGAGTCTCCATGGAGCATCTGGCCTTGGACCCCATTGCGACACGCCTTAACCGACTTCAATCGGGATCAAAATTTATATGTGATATCTCCGACTATGGTAGTATCGATTTTGGGTATGAGTTGGCAAAAAAATTAATTTAAATTTTTTGAGTCTTTATAGAGGAATCTGAACTTTGGCCCCTGTGCGACACGCCTTAACAGTCTCCAATCGTGGCCAAAATTTGTATGTCATATCAGTGACCGTGGTACTACCCATTGAAAGGGTGAGACTGGAAAAATCGCTCATTTTATTTTTAAGGACCACCCTAATGTACATAAATATGTTCGTATGGAATAAAGCTTATGTCGAAAGGTTGGCTTTAGTATAATGCAGCATTCCCTATATTCTTTAAACGACAAGGATTTTTTTCATGAAATTTAATAAGAAGATTGTCTTGCTGGTATCGGAACTATTTCTTGCACATTTATTTGCTAAAAGTTCCTCAACGACTCGGCGCCAGTGAGTCATTCGCAATAGTATGCTGCGAATTCCGCATTATACTAAAGCCAGCCTTTCGACTTAAGCTACTATTCCATACGAACATAGATATGTACATACGTATGTACATATGCACATTAGGGTGGTCCAGAAACAGTAAAGTCGGAATTGTAATGCTCTCATCCCCTAGGATTTTTCTATATCGAAAAAAGTATACCGCTATTCTTTTATTTTAAAATAAAAAATATTTAAAGGTCGCTCAAGGCGCTCAAAGATTTCCATGTATTTTTATACGGGAAAAATAAATTTTTTCGTAGAAATGGTATATAATTCTTGAAAGTCAATAATTTTCGATCGGAAAAGTCTGGTTCTCTTCAGGAGACTTTCGATAATAATACTCAATTGTTTAACAATTTTTTAATACTAACAATTTATTATTGGTCGCCCCATTGCATTTTTCGGTATTTTTGTGGGTTTTTGGTTATATATTGGTTATATATTATAGTTGCAATGAAAAAATCGTTAAATAAACAATTGTGTATTATTATTGGGAATCTCCTGCAGATAAATAGAGTTTTCTGGTAGAAAAATATTGATTTTTAACTATTCTATACCATTTCTACGAAAAGTGTTTTTTTCCCCATATAAAATACATAGAAAACTTTTCTTGATTTTAAAATAAAAAATAAGGGTATATTTTTTAGGTACAGAACAATCCTAGGGGGTGAGAGCATAAAAATTCCGACTTGACTTTTTCACATGCATTTTTGGACCACCCTAATGTACATGCATACATATGTATTTACATACATACTTAGATAGGCATAGCTAAGAAAGGCAGGAGAACAGCTACTTAGATTCTTTCGAATTTGACCTTCATTGCGACCAGTGTGACCAGGTTAGCCTCTTTGAGGCTAGATTTAACATTTCATTTTATGTCATAGCCTCAAAAATTTAGATCTGACTTCGTGGCTTTTTTCTGGCCTTTTTTCTTCAAATATTCACAATAAAATTCGGACGGGAGCTATAAAAATAAATACCTGAGCTTTAAAACTTCTAAAACTACTACTACAGTGCAAAGTACCATTTCTTTGAGAAAATACTTTCTTTGATTTTTAAAAAATAATACTAAGAAATTTCCTTTGAATCGTATTTTTAAAATTTGCTTTGTTTACGTACTACTTGTGTACTCTGATGTAGAAAATATTATTTTTTTTAAATTTATTATCCTAAACTGCTCACTTCCAAAGCTACGATTCTCGAGCTCCATTAGCTTTGCTCCCCAGAGATGATAGGCCCAAGTTGGTTAACTTTGTCAGCAAATTTAAAATAGAGCTTTGCACCAGGTCAACTTGGAGCACCTCTCTTATGGAGAGGTATATACAGGCGAGCTCGATGCAATGGTATACAGACGACTCCAACACTCCGGACGGCCTCTACGGACCAAGGCTAAATCTCTCGGTACGCATGGGAGCATACCCGGGTATCTTTCAAGCGGAGGTCTATGCCCTTAGTCTTAGAAATTGCCGTGATGAGACTATTTTAGTATTGAGTGATAGCCAGGCGGCACTGGAGGCCCTCTCATCATTTGAGTAAGTCATCTTTGGTTCTTGAGTGCATTGATAAGCTCAACATTCTAGCGGAGTGCAATGACATCCAATTAACTTAGGTACCAGGTCACATAGGAGTTGCTGGCAACGAGGAAGTGGACCGGCCAGCTAGAACGGCAGCCGCCTCGTCGCCCATAGGGCCTGAGCCCTTCCTAGCGATTGGACCTAGCACAATCAAGGAAGAGCTCAGGAAGCAGAGAAACCGGCTAAGGGATCAACACTGGCGTAACACCACAGGTCTACGTCAGGCTAAATGCCTAACGGGAGGCCACAAGTTTACAAGGTACAGGGCAATTGTAACCCTCCCCAAAGAGAGGGTAAGGATAATAACAGGTTTTCTGACGGGTCACTGTAGACTGGGAGGTCACCTGTACAAGCTAGGCATCTGGTCAAACAACCTATGTCGTTTCTGCGATGTCAATGAGGAGACTCCTGTGAACCCGCTTCGCGAGTGCGAGGCGGTTGCGAAAAGACGGGGAGAGGTACCTAGGCCAACCCTGGCCAAGTGAAGAATTCATACAATCGCATACCCCTGGAGATCTCAAATTTGAGGGTTCCCAATGATTAGATGAGGTACTGTAAATGGTTGAGGGCACAATAGATCTCTTGGTCGCAATGCATACCTCTATCTCAATCTATCTATCCTAAACCTTCCTTTTGCACATATTGAAGTTATGTAGCCGTTATTTAGCCTGATAGATGCGATTGTGTATTTTGATGAGAATGATTTAAAAATTTATTTACGGAAAATCGGTTTTGCGGAACTTATCGATTTTTTAAAGAATGAATATACTGACTTCCCTTTCAACTTCAATTTTCATAGCGTATCGCTTTTTCTTACCTTTTTTAAAACCGAATTTAGCTTCATTTTTTGCGATCTTCTGGTTACACTGCTTGCGACCAGTCGTGCTATTGTAATTGTATAAGCAACTAAATTCACTTAAAGAAATTTTAATAAAGATACAGTCCACCCAAAAAACATTTTTGGGGTTTTCATTTCTGGGTATTGTTTAGACCAGGGTTGTTGCGAATATTCGCATTCGCGTTTGCAACCGCGGAGCTTCCGCATTAATTTTAACATTCGCATTCGCAATAATCAATGCGGATCTTTTGCGATTGCAAATATTGAAGGGACCGAAAGTAACAGTTATTTTCTTAAACTTTTAAAATACTTTGTATTCCCAAATAAAAGTCCTTTCCGGACAATAAACCAACCGCTTATCCAAATTAAACAAGTTTGGTATCAAATGAAAGAGGACTTAAATAGCTTTAAAACTGAAATGTCTAAACAAGCAAAGTCACCTATTGAAAAATATTGCAACTACCGTTGTATGGGGGGAAGGCGTGGTTAGCGTCCGATTTCGCCCATTTTCAACACCATCCGTCCTACGCTCAAAAGAAGTACACATACCAAGTTTCGTTACGAAATCTCAATTTGTACTCGAGTTATCGTGTGCACATACGGTTACTCTTTTCATTCTGATCATTTATGTATACATTTGTCTATATCTATCTCGATTCGTTTTGCCTGTTACAAACAGCCGTTATGTGAACAAAGTTATAAAGGGTGAACACACCAAAACTGCGACACTTTGGGAAGCTTATAACTTACCCAAAACGAATTCAATATTTTGAAATTCAAATACCATAAGTTGACCATGACCTTAGTTGAACGTAGAAGAAATTTCTTTTGAATTTGATTCCTAGTTGAGTTAAAAATGGCAACCGAGCTAGAAACGACACAAACCATTTTGCACGAGTTTATAAATGATCCGGCCTTAAGTACACGTAAAATTGCTAAAAAATTAAAGAGTGCACTATTCGACAGTTTGCAGGGTTTTAATCGGTACAAATAAGGCCTGACAGTTACGAGAAAACCAGGGAGCGGGGGTTAGCATGGTCAAAGTGATAAAAACAGTGCTCGGAAGGTACTCAGTGCGTTTTCGCGAGATCCGAAGATTTTGTCGCGTTTTGTTGCAAAATCCGTATGGAGATCACAGTTTTTCGTACAAAAGGTAAAGCGGAAAGCTTCGCTGAGATGTTCTACAGCTCAAACAGCGCCAGGCCGAGGCGCAAAGTAGAATGTTACAGCGAAATCCCGCATTCGGAAGTTGTATGAATTCTAAATTAAAAAATACAACTGCATTGTTATGGACTGCGAAACCTACTGCTATAAAAATTCAAAATATATTGCAGGTCAAGATTTTTATACTGCTGCAAGTCGTCAAGATGCCCCTGAAAGTTGTAAGCTGAAAATGAAGTCCGAATTTCCAAAAACCACATGGTTTGGCAAGCTATTTGTTCCTGCGGCCGTAAGAGCAGCCCTTTTTTCCCATCCGGGACAATGAATGATCAAGTTTATCGGGATGAGTGCCTCAAAAGGTGTCTTCTGTCATTTATCAACAGATAAGGAGTAGGACTTCGTTCTAGGCGGACATGGCAACCTGCCACTACGCCAAGGACACATTGCCGTGGTATAATGCAAATAACATCAATTTTGTACCTCACGACTGCAATCCACCCAATAGCCCAGAGCCACGTCCTATTGGGGAATATTGGTCAATTGTCAAAGGAATCTTGAAGAAAACAGGTGAAAGAGTGAAAATTATTGAAGAGTGCAAAACAAAGTAGTTGTGCGCATCGCGTAATGTCGATGATGCAGTCGTGCAGAACATGATGGCGCGTGTGCGATGAAAATACCGATCACTTGCATATGGAGCAAATAATAACTAATATTTTAACATTTTAATAACATCTAAACTTCCAAGTTATATAATACACAAAAAAATAATTTCAAAGCCTTCTTGTTTGTTTCTGGTAGTAATTTCTAAGTGTCGCAGTTTTGGTGTGTTCACCCTTTAATACCCTTGCATACAAGTGCGCTCGGGAATAAAAATACTTGACATCCGCATTCGCATCCGCTTCCGCGGATGCTAGCGTTTATACATCCGCATTCGCATCCGCGGATGTCTAAAATTCGACATTCGCAACATCCCTGGTTTAGACATTTAAATTTGTAGAAAAGGCTCTACAAATCACCAGCAGTTATGTGAGACATAAGTTCCAAGATAAATGGGTATTAAATGAGCCGCTCACTGCACAAATTGTTGAAGTCCACTTTTTAGAAAATCTCAAGTTTTAGTGTCAAAGCTGTTAGTCCGGTGCAAACGTTTTTGAAAAAAATGGTCAATGTTCCGAAATCCAAGATATATGTAAGATTATTATGTTTACCACTTCTTCCACGAGATAAAGTAATGGATGGCTATAAGATCTTGGTAGCACAAGCGATGGATTTCAATTGTTTTATATTAATGCAGCCAAATTTCGAATATTTTTAAGCTGTTGGTTAAAGTCGGTGAGCGAAACTCTTATGACTTATCAGGGGGCCAATTCTGGTTCTATGAAATTCAGATTGAAAAATTCAATGTCAGTGAAAATTTAATTTTTCACTTTATCGTTTCGTTATATCCACAGTATACAGTATTCCAGATAGACGAAACAAAAAATGTAAATACGTATGCTTATTTGACAATTTGTTTGAATGTATTGGTTGATATTTTTTCACAATTGTCGTTTTCGTTAACCCAAATGAAATCCAATTTCAATATTTTCTTAGAGCGTGTGTGAATCGGTAACAAAGTTCGCGGCGAATAAATTTTTGTCAAAAAATATTTCATTTCACACAGCAGATTGGCAAAACTGTCTCACCATAGTAAACATATTATTCAACAGCGATTTCACACACGCCCTTAAAGTGAAAAATATTTTCAAGTCACATAAAATAAAATAACGAGAAACACAAATTTCCAAGCAAATCAGGCGTGAAGCGTAACCGATTATTACCGGATGCAGTTCCTACATAATTCATACAGTGTTGCGAACACAACTTTGGGTGAATACTGGTGGACTGACATTGGAAAATGGTCCCATCAGTTAGGGGGTAAAACAAGTATTACTTAGCTTGATTATAGAACTCTCTAGTTTTCAAATATACCACTCTTATAGTGGAGACCTCGATAGCTTTTATGAAATATGTACACAAAACAAATGCACGAAATTTGTATGTATTTGTTCAGCCGCTTATTCACATTTGAAAGAGGATAATGCATGATTAAATGCAAATAAAGACGGTTTATGCAGATAATCGAGCCCGTTAAAGGTGCCTTCAAAAAAATGAAATCGCATTTTAGGTTGCCAACTTGTCTACGCACAGAGCAACAAGTTGACCAATCTCCAACCTGATGAACAACTTGATGAAGGTTTTCCAACTTGCCTACACACGGGTTATTTACCACCAACTTCTAGCGGTTGGCCAACTGGATGGCCGATAAATCGATCCGTGTGTAGGGCCTTTTAGTCAACCGTATAAAATGTATGTACATATATGTATACACATATGCATACATACCTATGTATATCAAAATATTCATAACTAGCTGTACCCTGCTACGCTTTGCTGTGGCATATTCCTGTTACATGGATGATAAATGATTAACGAAACAAAGCATACGTTTCAGATAAGTTTGATTTTGCAATACCTGTGTGTAGGTACACAATATGTTTCGTTTTTCCATTCTCTACGTAGATATCAAGGCTATCTGGTTTGCCGACACACAACATATATTTGTCCATGTGGGATACAATCAGCATCTAAATCTAAACCATACTTTTCCAAAGCTTGACCTTGAGCATTACTGATTGTGATTCCGAATGCCAATCGAATTGGGATTTGCCAGCTTCTAAATTGAAATGGTGTATCGGTCGGAATCATGACAATTCTTCACCTTTGAAAGTCCACGTTAAAATCTTTGCTTTCACTACGTTGTTGATGAATTTCTTAATTGCGAGTCGTTTCCGTGGCAGAGTTTTGGCTGATTAAAATTCAGTATATTGGATAATGCCTGGAAGATCAATCAAAAATTCCGTTGGATAATTAACTGCTTCATTTGTTTCCACAATATATACATTTACTAGCTGTACCCTGCCATGCTTTGCTGTGGCGTATTCCTGTTATATGGATGATAAATTATTAACGAAACAATGCATACGTTTCATATGTGTTTGGTTATGTAATAAATATTGTGTGCACACAATATTTATTGTTTTTCCATTCGCTGCACAGATATCAAGGATATCTGATTTGCTTTTCCAAAGTTCGACTGGAGCATTATTGATTGTGATTCCGAATGTCAATCGAATTGGGAATTGCAATCTTTTAAATTGAAATGGTGTATCGGTCGGAATCATGGGAATTCTTCACCTTTGAAAGGCCACGTTAAAATCTTTACTTACACTACTTTCTTCATCAATTTCTTTAGTGCGAGTAGCCTGCCGTTGCAAAGTTTTGGCCGATTAATATTCCGCAACATGAAAATTGGCACACCTATTTTCAATTTCAGTATGTGGAGTCTACCAGGAAGATCAATCGAGTTCAAAAATTCCGTTGGATGGTCTTTTTCCACAACGGTGTTTATCGACGTATGTGCTATTTCCTCACGTTGAATGCTGGATTGAATAATATTAGCGGTATTCACCAACGTGAGCAAGTGGCCTGGCAGTCTGGTAAAATGGCAGATCAGCTCAGGCAACGACTGTTTTCAATACCACTATTATTTAGTTGATAGACATCCTTATTCTTCGCAGCAAGAATAGCCCGTTCACTGAGCCAATCGAGATTCCTATAATTAATTTTCTTAATAAAGAAACATTCTTTCGATCAGTTCTCCTTTCGATGTTTCTAAGTTACAAAAATTATCAGGCCATAAAATTTGTCTTAATCTCTCATTGACTGGCAGCTTTGCGTTCCCAATGTCCAGTTATTGTCGCGCGAATACTTCAGCTGTGTTAATCGGGGAACTACGACAATGTTTGCGTAAAATCTCCTGCGAGCAATATCAATGCATTCCCGAATGGTTGAACGTTTCCACGCAAATCTCACAACAATCGATCAACGACCTTAAGCGATTTTTTATGTGCACCGGTTGCCCTGGAAATATTGCATGAGGGAGTTTCGATGATTTATATGTTCAATGGCAGCTCAAGAGCTGAATTGGCAATGCTCCCACCTGGTAACAATGTCGCAGCAATTCCAGACGAAGTGGTAGCTAAGGTAATGCAATTTTTTGATCGAACCATTGCCAGAATCCATCTGATAAGTACCACCTGGCGCATCCTCCCCCAACTCCGCCATTTATCATTTGCATATTCTTCTTCTACTTTGGCTTTGTAACCGCCTAAGCCATTTTGGCCGAGCTCGACAAAGAACGCCAGTCAATTTCTGTCTGTGCCAACTTGGTCTCTCCATTGCAGCGGGGGCTCCCTATTCCTCTGCTACCACCAGCGAATTGCGAGTTGAATTCTTTCACACCTGGAACTTCGGTTCCTATTGGAACGACATGTCTAAGCAAGCGGAGCCGCTCCTTTTTCATTCCCTGCACTATGTATATTTCGTTTTAAGTCTCATACAACTCATCGTTCCATCGTATACGGTAATCCCCGTCGCCCACGCGTAGAAGCCTGTAAATCTTCCGTAAGATCTTTTTGTCGAATACTCTAAGAGACGTCTCATCGAATGTTGTCATTGTCTAAGCTTCTGCGCCATATAACAGCTCGGGCATGATGAGTGACTTATAGAGTGCGGTTTTTTATGCGTCGAGAGAGGACTTTACTCCCGAATTGCCAACTCAGTCCAAAGTAGCACTTGTTTGCAAGAGTGATTCTGTGTGGGTTTTCCATGCTGATATTTTTATCTGTGATAATGCTGGTTCCCTAGTACACAAAATTCTCCACTTTCCCGAACTTATAGCTGTCAACAGTGACTTGGGTTCCAAGTCTGTTTTTTATTACAGGAGATACTTCGTCTTGTCCTCGTTTACCACCAGGCGCATTCGCTTTACTTCCTTATCCAGTTTGGAAAAGACAGAAGAGACTTCGCGATTTTTGTTACCGATGATGTCGATGCTATCGGCAAACGCCAGAAATTCCACGCCGTTGTAAAAAAATGTTCCTGCATGGTTTAGTTCTGCAGCTCTTATTATCTTAACATTTGCATCATGCGATCGTAAATGCCATTCTGCTTTCGCTTTAATTTTGGGAATCTTTGGTCGGGAATAGGAGTTCACAATAGTAATGATAATCATAATCATAATAATATTATCTCAAGTTATTCAAAATTTTTTTACTCGCAATATACGTAGTAGGCAATGGCGACCCCAAACGAAATAAATTGTTTACGATTAAAAGTTAACTGATTTATAATGCTAGGGAATGTTGTCAACAGTTTTAAGTTTTCATTAAGTATTTTTTAAACAGCTTTCATGTGATAGTTTTTTTATTTTCGTTACTCTTTTATCATTTTGTTATTTGTTTCGGTAGTTTTTAGCTGACTTCAAAAAAGGAGAAGGTTATCAATTCGTCGGATTATTATTTTTTATGTTTGTTACCGCATAACTTTGGACCACGTCAACTGATTTCCAGGTGATCCCATACTAATTTGGTTTAGATCCGATCATTGGATCATGAAAAAATTAACGGTACTATTAAATTTTGTATGAGAATTGATGTCGGTTGTGTTTTTTGCTTAAAAATTACTTGTTTATTAATTTTTTACATTAAGTAATTTGTGTACCAGCTCTTCGTTGATAACATGATCACTTCGTTTGATAAGATGTTGTAAATTCTATATTTATTTAAACTGTTCCGATTTTGAGTAAGTGGAAAGATTTAAAAAAGTTAACTAGTAAAGCTTTCCCAAACACTTTTCGTTTGGAACCAGTTATGTAATATTTCATTTAATTTCAATATTTTCAGTCTTTACTTTCAGATAGGTGATAATCCTATTAAAAATATTTCCAAATGAAGATTTTTCAAATACCTTTCGTTTGGCACCCATATTATACCTCAAACATATTTTCTGCTGTAAGCCTTCTTAAATATCTTTGTATATATAGATATAGATTTCTAAATAAAGATTTCTCAAATGCCTTTAGTTTGTTACCGATATTGTAACATTTCATTTATTTTACCAATTTAATTGAGTTAAATTTTCAAACAGGTGGCAAACCCCCTCAAACATATTTTCTACTGTAGATATTTTATAAGCTCTTTAGTTTTATATCCTCATTGCAATATTTCATTTGTTTAATCAATTTAACTGAGTTCAAATTTCAAAATAGGTGGCAACCCTCCTCAAAAATATTTCCAACAGTTATCTTTCTTAAACTTCTTTAATTTGATACCCATATTGTACTATTTCATTTATTTTATCAATGTAATTTAGTTTAGTTTTCAAACAGGTGACAACCCTCCTCAAAAATATTTCCACAAGTTATCTTTCCTAAACCTCTTTAATTTGATACCCATATAGTAATAATTAACTTATTTTAATTTAATTAATATAATTGGGTTTAAAAAATTTCAAATAGGTGGCAACCTTCCAGTTTTTTGCGACACCATTGGTTCTGGTATTATACCAAACAATATAAAATAAAAACGTTTCAAATCGGTTCAGCCGTTCTCGAGTTTTGACGACCGTGACATACGAACACAACATTTTTATTAATATAGATTTCGTTGATAATATGATCACGTCGTTTGATAATAACTATGTTGTTAATTCTTTCTTCATTTAAATTGTTTGGCCTTTGGATAGGTGAAAACATTACAAAAAATTTCTAGTAAACCTTTCCCAAACACATTTAGTTTGGTACCAATTATGCAATATTTCATAAAAATTCAATATTTTCAGTCTTTACTTTTAGATAGGTTATAATCCTATTTAAAATACTTCCAAATCAAAATTTCTCAAATACCTTTCGTTTGGTACCAATATTGTAATTTTTAATTTATTTTATCGGTTTAAATGAGTTACATTTTCAAAAAGGTGGCAACCGTCTTCAAAAACATTTTCGACCGTAAGCCTTCGTAAAAATCTTTAGTTTGAAACGCACATTGCAATATTCCATTTGTTTTATTTTAAAATTTTAAAATATGTGGCAAACCTCCCCGAAAATATTTCCAACAATCATCTTTCTTAAATACCTTTAATTTGATACCTATATTGTAATATGTCATTTATTGTATCAATTAAATTGAGTTAAATTTTCAAATAGGGGCAACCCTCCTCACAGTGGTCTTGAAACAATGATAGGTATGACTAAAATGCCAACCAAAACTGCTTGCATACCTGTTTTGGAAGGCACCCATACACCAATATGCAGTTGGAATTAAAATCATATCTGCTCCTATGCCTAAAATATTGTCAAATGAAAATTTGGAAAAAATTTAACTGCAATTGTTAGTATTTCTTGTTCAACAGAGTATTCTAAAGTTATCGTTTTGTATATTAGTGTAAAAGAAAAACAGATAGTATTTTTCTCGATGATAATATTTCTGGTGTAAGCTATTTGATTGCACATCATGTCTTCTATAAGTCATCCGCAACATAAGTGTAATCACGAAGAGAACAGGTTTAAAGTGTGCGCGCCTTGTGGGAGAAAGATTAAATTCGGATCGTCAAAACCTTCAGAATTTAATATAACCGGAAAATTGGTGTGTCTTATTAAAAAATACGTTAGTGAAAATTTTAGATTGACCAATTCGAAGTTCCCATTAGGCATTTGTGGTAAATGTCGTAGGGTTCTCTGTGACCGAGATATGGATATACCAAATGCAACGCGGCCTCTTCCAAACATGCCTAACTATGAAGATTCGACAAAAGAAACAAGAACAAGTTCATGCTCTTGTTATATCTAGCTCACTGCTCGGGCAACCAGCCATCCAAAAGTTATACAAGGGAGAGCACATACCTTAAATGTATTGAGTGAAAAAACTCCACCAATGGGTTGACTGCTTTGTCAGTTGGGTCAGAATTAAAAAATCATGTAAGTAAACTCGCTAAATCCTTCCGAAGCACAGAAATGTCGGAAACATTAAAAATTCACGTGCTTCTAAATCATTTGGAACATAGTCTGCATTTTTTAGGCAACGACGGCTTCGGAATGTGGTCGGAGCAAGCTGGAGAATCCATTCATGGCGTATTTTTAAGATTTTGGCTCAATTATAAAGTTAATTCGATTGACGACCCTAAATATATAATCAATTAAAAAAAAAAAACTGTCGTTGAATTTTCATCAAAACACATATGAATTTATATAAAATAATATTTTATATTGACTTTGTAAATTTATAAAATTTATGCAATAAGAATTATTAAAATATGCAATTATGTAATATTATCTCTTGAATAACTAAGTTAAAATATTTTATGCTTATAACGTAAGAAAGTGTTATAATTATATTACCATAGACCTTCGCGATTATATAACTAGATTTGGAAAGTTCTAGATCAACATTTTATAATATTTTAAGCATAGGAGCAGATGGAATTTTATTTTCAACGAAATTTTGATCTATGATTATGTACAAAGACAGTTATGTAAGCCGTTTTGGTTGGCATTTTAGTCATAGCTATGGTTGCTTCAAGACCACTGTGTCCTCAAACGTATTTTCAGCTGTAGCCTTCTTAAAACTCTTTAGTTTGACACCCACGTGGCAATATTTCATTTACTTTATCAATTTAACTAAGTTACAATTTTTAAATAGGTGGCAACCCCCTCAAAAATATTTCTAACAGTTATGTTTCTTAAACCTCTTTAACTTGATACCTATATTGTAATATGTCATTTATTGTATCAATTAAATTGAGTTAAATTTTCAAACAGGTGACAACCCTCCTCAAACATATTTTCGGCTGCAAGCCTTCATAAAATTCGTTAGTTTGACACCCAAATGGCATTATTTCATTTATTTTTTCAATTTGACTGATTTAAAATTTTCAAGTAGTTGGCAACCCTCGTCAAAAATATTTCTAACAGTTATCATTCTTAAACCTCTTTTATTTTATACCCGTATTGTATTTATATTATTTTATCAATGTAATTTAGTTAAATTTTCAAACAGGTGGCAACCCTCCTAAAACATATTTTCAGCTGTAAGCCTTCTTAAAACTCTTTCGTTTGACACCCACATGGCGATATTTCATTTATTTTATAAATTTGACTGAGTTAAAATTTTCAAATAGGTGGCAACCCTCCTCAAAAATATTTCTAACCGTCATCTTTCTTAAACCTCTTTAATTTAATACCTATATTGTAATAGGTAATTTATCTTATCTTTAAATTGAGTTAAATTTTCAACCAGGTGGCAACCCTCCTCAAACATATTTTCGGCTGTAAGCCTTCTTAAAAGTCTTTAGGTTGACACCACATTGCAATATTTCTTTTATTAATTTAACTGAGTTAAAATTTTCAAATAGGTGGCAACCCTCGTCAAAGATATTTCCAATAGTTATCTTTCTTGAACCTCTTTAACCTTATACCCATATTGTAATAACTCGTTAATTTTATCAATATATTTGGGTTTAAAAAATTTCAAATAGGTGGCAACCCTCCAATTTTTTGCGATATCATTGGTTCTGGTATTATACTGAACAATACAAAAAGAAAATTATTCAAATCGGTTCAGCCGTTCTCGAGTTTTGACGACCGTGACATATGAACACAACATTTTTATTAATATAGAAGAAGACGTTATTTCATCACTTCGAATGCTGGATTGAAAAACATTATTGAGTTGATAGACATCCTTATTCTTCGCGGCAAGAATAGCTCGTTCACTGAGGCAATCATGATTCCTATAATTAATTTGAATATCCGGAAACATTCTTTCGATCAGTTCTCCTTTCGATATTTCTAAGTTACAAAAATTATCAGGCAATAAAATTCGTCCTAATCTCTCATTGACTGGCAGCTCTCCGTTCCCTATGTTCAGTAATTGTCGCGAGAATACCTAGGCTGATTAATCGCTCTTTAGTTCGACACGCATATTCGTAGTCAAGTGCAATGTATGTATGTTCGTCTTGCCACAATGTTGAATATTTCAGGCAAGTATTTATCTCATCCGCTGGTGCCAATCGAGAAATTACGGGCAATGGTTGCATAAAATCTCCTGCGAGCAATATCAATGCATTCCCAAATAGTTGAACATTTCTACGCAAATCTCGCACCGATTTTGTATGTGCCATCGTGCACTCATCCCAAACAATGAGTCTACATTTTTTGTAATAAGTACTTTTCCCACACCGGATGTTCTGGAAATATTGCACGTGGGAGTTTCGATCATTTGTATGTTTAATGGCAGCATAAGAGCTAAATGATAATGTTTCCACCTGGTAACAATGTCGCAGATGTTCCAGACGAAGCGAGAGCTACGGCTATGTAAATTTTTCATCGAACCGTTGCCACAATCTTATAAGGACTGTTGTCCTAGTTCCTCCTGGCGCATACAAGAAGAAGATAATTTATCATTTGATTTCGACAAAGCACGCCAGTCGCTTCTCTCTGTGCCAACTTACGCCAATTGGAAATGCCACGTGAAGCCAAGTCCTTCTCCACTTGGTCTTTCCATTGCAGTGGGCACCTCCCTCTTCCTCTGCTACTACCAGCGGATTGCGAGTCGAATACTTTTAGACCTGAAACGCGGTTACCATTTGAACGACATGACGAAACCAGCGGAACCGCTGTAAAGCTTATACAGCTGACCGTTCCATCGTCTGCGGTACTCATCGTCGCCAACGCGTAGGGGCCTGTAAATCTTCCGTAAGATCTTTCTCTCGAATACTCAAAGAGCCGCCTCATCGGATGTTGTCATTGTACATTCTTCTGCGCCATATACCAGCATGGGCATCAAGAATGATAGAATACAAGATTGCGCCGATCAGAGAGGATTTTTGAGAATAACTTTTGTGTGACGTCACACTGGTGCAATTGCGAGAGAGAAATGCTAAAACGTGAGCAAGAATGGAAGAAGAAGAAAAAATGTTGCAAGGAAAACGTAAACAAGTTGCACCAGTGTGACGTCATGCAAACAACGATTCTGTCAAATTCGTTAAGAGAGGAATAGCGGTCCGAGATCGGCGCAACCTTTGTATTCTCTCAATCGTGCATGGGCATGATGAGTGACTTATAGAGTGTGGTTTTTGTACGTCGAGAGAGAACTTTACTCCCGAATCGCCTATTCAGTCCAAAGTAGCACTTGTTCGCTACAGTAATTCGGCATTGGATTTCGATGCCGACATTATTATCGGTGTTTTGCTGGTTCATAACTAAACGAAATTTTCTACTTTCTCGAAATTACAACTGGCAACAGTGACGTGGGTGCCAAGGCGCGGATGCTTTGACTCTTTGTTTGATGACAGGAGATACCTCGTCTTGTCCTCGTTGATCATCAAACCCAATCGCTTTGCTTCGTTATCCAACTTGGAAAGGCAGGAGAGACTTCGAGGTTTTTGTTACCGATGATATCGATGTCATTGGCATACGCCAGAAACTAGACGCCCTTGTAAAATTCTTAGATATTTGAAAGTCGGAAAAACTCAACGCTAAAGCAGGCACATTCTCTTTACTCGCAATATAGTACGTAGTAGGCTATGGCGACCCCAAGTGAAATTGTTTATGATTAAAAGATAACTATTTTATAATGTTAGGGAATGGTGACACCAATTTTAAGTTTTCATTAAGGGATAGTTTATGTTTTCCTTAGGTATAATTTTTATTATTTTTTTCATTTGTATCTGTAGTTTTTTATTATTTCCTTTCATTGCGAAATTTGTATACCACCTCTTCGTTGATAATATGATCACTTCGTTTGATAAGATTATGTAAATTCTTTCTTCATTTAAACTGTTCGGCTTTGGATAAGTGGAAACATACAATACATCTCTAGTAAGGCTTTCCCTAATACTTTTTGTTCTTTTTGTTTTTATGTAATATTTCATATAGTTCCAATATTTGCAGTCTTTAGTTTTAGGTATAGCATAATCCTATTGAAAATATTTCTAAATCAAGATTTCTCAAATGCTTTTAGTTTGGTACCCATATTGTAACATTTCATTTCTTTTACCAATTTAATTGGGTTAAATTTTCAAACAGGTGGCAACCCTCCTTAAACATATTTTCGACGGTAGGTCTTTAAAAATTTCTTTAGTTTGATACCCACATTGCAATATTTCATTAGTTTAATCAATTTAACTGAGTTAAAATTTTCAAATAGGTGGCAACCCTCCTCAAAAGTATTTTTAAAAGTCTTCTTTTTTAAACCACTTTAATTTGGTACCTGATCATTTAAATTGAGTTAAATTTTGATACAGGTGGCAACTCTCCTCAAATATATTTTCGGCTGTAAGCTATCTTAAAAATCTAAAGTTTGACACCCAAATTGCAGTATTTTATTTATTTTATCAATTCAACTGAGTTTAGATTTTCAAAGAGGTAGCAATTGTACACAAAAATATTTCCAGCAGTTATCTTTCTTAAACATCTCTACCTTAATACCTTTTGCTGTAATATATTATTTAGTTTATCAATTAAATTACGCTAAATTTCTTAACAGGTGGCAACCCTTCTGGAAATATTTTCAATTTCAAGCCTTCTTAAAGCTCTTTGGTTGGATACCCACATTGCAGTATTTCATTTACTTTATCCACTTAACTGAGTTAAAATTTTAAAACAAGTGGCAACCCTCCTCAAAAATATTCCCAACAGTTATATTTCGTAAGCCTCTTTAATTTTATACCAATGTTGTGATATTTCATTTATTCAGGTGGCAACCCTCCTCACACATACTCGGCTGTAAGCCTTTTTAAAACTCTTTAGTTTGATACCCACACGAAAAATTTCATTTATTTTATCAATTTAACTGAGTTAAAATTTTCAAATACGTGGCAACCCTCCTCAAAAATATTTCTATCAGTCATCTTTCTTAAACTTCTTTAATATGATACCCGTATTATAATACTTCATTTATTTTATCAATTTAATTGAGTTTAGAATTTTCAAAGCAGGTTGCAACCCTCCAAATTTTTGTGATATGAATGATCCTGATATTATAACGAATTCAAATCGGTTCAGCCGTTCTCGAGTTTTGACGATCGCGACATACGAAGACAACATTTTTATATATATAGATTTCTAAATCAAAATTTCTCAAATGCCTTTAGTTTGGTACCGATATTGTAACATTTCATTTATTTTACCAATTTAATTGAGTTAAATTTTCAAACAGGTGGCAACCCTTCTCAAACATATTTTCTACTGTAGGTCTTTTAAAAACTCACTAGTTTGCTACCCACATTGCAATATTTCATTTGTTAAATCAATTTAACTGAGTTAAAATTTTAAAATAGGTGGCAATCCTCCTCAAAAGTATTTCCAAATGTCTTCTTTCGTAAACCTCTTTAATTAGATACCTATATCAATTAAATTGGGTTAAATTTTCAAAGAAGTGGCAACCCTCCTCCTCGAACTAATTTTCGGCTGTAAGCCTTCTTAAAAATCTAAAGTTTGATACCTAAATTACCGTATTTCATTTATTTCATCAAAATAACTGAGTTTTTGAGTAAAATTTAAACATCTTTGAAAATTTAAGATATGGCAATTTTACTCAAACATATTTCCAGCAGTTATCTTTCTTAAATCTCTTAAATTTAATACCTATATTGTAATATATCATTTAGTTTATCAATTAAATTGCGCTAAATTTTTTAACAGTTGGCAACTCTCCTTTAAAATATTTTCGACTATAAGCCTTCTTAAAATTCTTTATTTTGATACCAACATAGCAATATTTCATTTACTTTATCAATTTAACTGAGTTAAAATTTTAAAATTGGTGGAAACCCTTCTCAAAAATATTTCCAATAGTTATCTTTCTTAAACCTCTTTAATTTGATACCCATATTGTAATATTTCATTTATTTTATCGATGTACTTTAGTTAAATTTTCAAACAGGTGGCAACCCTCTTCAAACATATTTTCGGCTGTAAGCCTTCTTAAAACTCTTTAGTTTGACACCCACATGGCAATATTTCATTTATTTTGTTAAATTGACTGAGTAAAAATTTTCAAATAGGTGGCAACCCTCGTCAAAAATATCTCCAGCAGTTATCTTTCTTAAAGCTCTTTAATTTGATACCCATATTGTAATAATTTCTCGTTCTCGAGTTTTGACGACCGTGACATACGAACACAACATTTATATATATATATAAGATAAGATAGATAGATGACAAGATGAAATGGTTCAGCCGTATTGATAAACACGCTAACTCGAGCAAAACTTAGATATTTTATTTAATTTATGTTAGTATTAAATTTTGGCGAAATCTGTCAATAACCACGCCCACCTCCCAAACAATCATTAACAATATTTTTGTTTTATTATTTTTTTTACGAATGTTGCTGTTTAAATTTACATTTCAAATATATCAACAAACATTTGTGGGTACTTTTGGATCAGTCGTTGCATATGGGCTAATGATAAAAAAATCCTATACATGCTAAATATTTCATGTATTAAGTTTCAAATAAGCATATTGTCAATGGCTGGTTTACTGTATACTGTGGTTATATCATTTTAAGCGATACTCGATCATTAAAGGCTATTCCGTCAACATCTAGCAAGTGATTATTTAATAAATTATTGTGAGTTTAAGACAATGATATTCTTTATCAAAAGATGATGGTTTTGAAAAAACGCCCAACGATAAAAGTTTTCACAGTGAAAATTTTTTGACTAATTAATTAATTTACATTTGAAAACAGAATCGTGAAGTGATGAAAAATGTTTTCACTTCAAGTTTTCACAGAACACCACTGGACGATGACTTGATCGAGCTTTCTAAGGAAGCCAAAATTTATATCTGATATATTCGACTATAGTAGTATCGATTTTCCGAATTAAATGAAATGAGTCTCCGTAGAGGTATTTGACCTTCGGCCCCTGTGCGATACTAGATTGCATCTAGATCAAAATTTATATGTGATATCTTCGACTATCGGGGTAATCTTTTTCTATGCACGTAATTACACGTAAAGCAACAACAAAACTCGTATATATTATCCGAGTTGACTCCAGCTCGTATAACGATATACGACTTGGTGTGCGTGATCGAGGAAATAAATTGGAAAATTTCCAATAAGCGTCAAAATATTGAGCAATTTACGAAAAGTATAAACGCCATAAGCACAGTATATGTCAAAAAATTTCAAACTGAAACTACCTTCTTTTTTTATATCTTGGTATGTATGCATAAAACAATAGCGTGGGCCCAAAATCCGGATTTTTTAGAATTTTCATTGGTAATAGCAAAAATATGGTTCATTATGCTCTAAAAACAATTTGTGTGAAAGATGACAATTTTTGGTCAATACCTAAGATTCGCCCAAGTCCATCAAAGATCAATGTGCTCAAAAAATAAACATTAATTAAAACATTAATTAATACACTATTTTTTACAAAAATTGCAATATTTGGTATCTGGACCTTTTTGTGGAGAGAAATAAGCTAAGAAAAAAAATGTTTAACACTTGAACTTTAATGGACTTGGGCGAGCCTAAAAGCTTGATTTCGGCAACGTAACTTAGCTTAACGGAACGTATAACTTAGAGAATCAAATGAAACAGATTTCGACGTGGCATTAAGTTGCGTTAAGTTTCGGCTGTTCAATTATAAGCAACATCCATTTAACAGAATTTTTAAAAGAGAGCCGTAAGTTACGTTAAGTTACCATAATCAGACCATAAGATATTGACCAAAAATCTCATCTTTCACACAGATAGCTATTACCGATGACAATTTTAAATAAAATTATAGTTTAAAAAACTAAAACCTCCCTATTATAATTGCCATTCGTACTGTCATCAGGTATGTAAATTGAGAATAGAAATCGCTGCATCTTTTAGGCGCATCAATATTACATAGTTACATCCCGAGCTAATAAAAGGAAGGTAAAAAGCGGATTTTCAGCCCACGCTAGCGGACAACCAAGACCTCGCTTAGTGATAATAATGCTGTGCCTGCCACAGTATGTATATCCATACAAACAACAAAAAATGGCCCACAAACACCAAAAAAAAGGCAGCGGAAGCTCCATGGCCTTTTCGTTGCGCATAGGAATGTTAATCCCGGGATTCTTGGCAAATAATCCCGGGATTTTCGGGATTTGTAATCTGAACTGATGGCAATAACAGAAATTCCTTTCTTGATCAGTATTGGCTTCATTTCTTTTTTTATTTAATAATTAATATTCTGTTATAAATGTCTAGCTCATTATACATATAAATAGTAAATTTTATACAAAAATTAATATATTCACGAAAACATGGGCCAAATATAGTAAAATTGCGTTTGTAGTTTATCACTCTGACGTCAGTAATTCAAAAGTATTTAAGAAATTCAGTGAAATGTGCTTAGAGAAGAAGTATGGGTATTAAATTAATTAGGAAATTCTGTAGAATTTAAACAGATTCAACTTTTTGGTGCATAAGTACTGGTAAGTCTTGAAAATGTCCTTTTAAAATTGTATCGTTGAAATTTCGCAATATTTGTTTTTGAAAAAATTATATGTCAAGGACTTATATAAACTCGATAAATTCCTCCAATTTCGTCCTTCTAACTTTATCAGCTTAAAAATTAAATATTCGTAAATAGTTTTTGGAATTAATCATATCTTTCAAATTACAAAGTCTTTTAAAATAAATCCTGACGTCAGAGGGAAAAAATAAAAACCCCAATTTAAACAAAAAAGTAGGTTTCAAACCTATTTATTTATTATTTATTTTCTGGTAGGAGAGCTTCTCAAACAATATAGAAGCAATTTCTTCGATTTAAGTTGTTGAAAAGTAATGAATATCTAAATCCCGGGGCTACCGGCATTGTGTTAATGATATCCCTAAAATCCCGGGATCGTAAAAAGCAAAACAATTAACATCCCTAGTTGCGCACTCGAGCACCGGCGAGATGATGTACCATCTCCAAGAAAAAGTGTATACCGCGACACATCCACCCGGTTTATCTAAATCCTACAGAATGCATACAAACTTACATATGTATGTACGAACATTGTCGTGAACATTTATTTATTTTGTTTACAAAAATTTTGTTTTTGTATGAATTAAAAAAAATCTGCTTCATTTGTTTATTTTTTGCCAATTAATAACGGCTTTGTAGGGGATCTAATGGGGGAGTGAAGTGAATCTATAACCTATCCTCCCCAAACGACAACCTCACCCACTGCCCGTGAAGGCTTGGTGGTCCCTGTTATCGCTAACGCTCTGTCGCCCGGTGCGAGGCGGTATATCCTCGTTCAAGGCTGAGATCCCGTAGTGAGGACTGGACCCGGACTGTACCTGACGTGCACCGATTAACGCTCAGGACGACCAGAACGTGATGACGGGTGGACCACTACGTACGGGACCCCAATCTTCGCGTTTGAAAACGCACCGACAAATCCAGAAGCGTCTGTTCCCCAGAGGGGCGGCTCCCTGGTCTGCGTCTGACCCATAGTGGGCGGCAGGACAACCTTCACCTGTCAGTAGGTATAAAATGCAACCCCCTCCCCGGAATGTCTACTCAGCCCGGCCCTCAGTATCCGGCAAAGGAGGGTTCTAAAATCCTCGGAGACCCTATCGTTAGAGTGGTGACAACAGGCCCCAGCGATCGAAATGCTTCTGTTGACCCTATCATCCAGGTGTCTGCCCCGGGCTTGGATGATAGGCGAGCTACTGAGGCTAAAAACATTGGCAAGGCAACAGAGGTGCCAATCCGAAAGTGGCGAGTCGTGCTCCCAGGATCTTTAAATCCACTCACTGCTAGACTCCTCAGATGAGGAGGATCGCGACTGGGCGGATTCCCTCGCACTGAGCCAGCTCAGTTTGGAGTCTGACGATTCTGAGAGACCGGCTGCAACCGAAGGAGCTAAGGAGCCTCACGGCAATGCCAAGCCCGACAAGGAGAAGGCCAAGGAGCGGAAGAGAAAGATGGGGTACAAAAGCTCTCGTCGATTCCTCGCGAAACTGCGAGAGCGCGAACCCGCCACTCTAACGCAAAGGGACAAGGCTCTTCAAAAGAAGCATGCGTACATTGTCCGGAAGTATGAGAGACTCCGTGAGGAGAAAGTCTCGAATGCTTCCGGAAGTGTGGCCGCGGTCTCCGAAAAAAGGGACGCTGTAACCAAACCCCTCTGAGGGCGGTAGCAGTCTGCCGACGAAGAAAGCTGCTCCCCTGTCCGCTGTTGGAAGCAACAAGCCGTCGCAATCACTGACGGCCAAGGTGCCGAAGACCTCGGGGCCAGTGTTCCCACGGCTGGACGGGCAGAAGGCCTCGACGTCGGCAGCTGCTATTGCCTCCGGTGGTAAAGGACCGGTTGCACGCACTCCGAAGAGACAACTGTCTGGCGACAAGAAGACACAGCCTGAGCAGAAGTAGGTGAAAACTTCATCGACCTTATGCTCAGCACCAGAGCTCCAGGTACCAATCATAGACCGGAATCACCCGGAAGGAAAGATTCCGACGGAAAAATCGTTGCTCCTGGAAGAAAAGATTATGAGGGCACTACTTGGCGAAATCCAGCGTACCAAAAACAACAACATTGGTATGTTTGATGGTGCCAAGTGGCAGAAGGGAGTCAAAGTTGTTGGATGCGGTAACAAAGAGTCGTTAGACTTCCTACAAACTGCGTCCGCAACCAAGATGTACTTTGGGCCAACGCACGACTAGAAGTTGCTCCGCTCTCAGAGGTGCCATCCCGTACGACAAAGCGAGTGTGGATCCCGCCCCCCTCCTCGTGGAGGACGCGACCTCACTAGCCCTAATCAAATGTCAGAACTTGGATGTCATCCCTGACGACTGGACGATTGTTCGAGGCCGCGCTCGCGACAAGGGTAACGGCAAGGACCTTTGGATCAAGATCGGTCCACAATCCTTGCAGATCCTCCGTCGCAAAGCCGGCCAAATAAGATATGGCATCGGTCACCTTAGGGTGATCATCCCCGATGCTGAAAGAGAATCCGAAAATCCTAAAGGTGGTGCAGATTAATCTGCATCACTGCAGGGCAGCATCGGAGGATCTGCTGCTCTTCATGGGTGAGGAAGATGTGGACGTGGCACTAATACAAGAACCCTGGCTAGTGGCGGTGAGGGTCACATGTCTATCCACTAGCGACTTTCTACTTCTCACCCCACAGACCGAAGGTAAAATTAGAAGCTGTATTCTGGTTAAGAAACGCACTAATATTCTCTTTTTTCTTCCCCAATTTAGCGATTCGGAGGAGGTTATAGATATAAATCTTGTAACTATGTCGAACAATGTTAGGGTTGACGGCTGGCACGTCTCGACAAAATGCTCTTTTTCTGATCATTGTCGCATCGTATTCTCCATTAACCTAAGCAGACCGACACTAAAACCTTATCGAAATCCTCGTAGGACAAATTGGAACAAATTCAGCCAGTTGGTGTCTGGAGCAAGTCCACCGTACACGGTGGAGCCAATTTCAGCGGACCAACTGGAGGGAGCGGTCCTCTGTCTAACGAAGTCTCTCAACGAATGTTACATAACAACCTGTCCCGAGAGCAAACCTTCTAAGCGACACCCAAGGTGGTGGACGGCCGATCTAAGGCGGCTCAGGTTAGCAGCTAGGAAAGCTTTCAATAAAGCGAAGTTCACTAAGAACGCGGAGGACTGGGACGAATATCGTCGCAACTTCAATGCGTTCAAGAAAGAGATAAAGAAAGCAAAGAAGGTTTCGTGGTCCAAATTTTGCGTGGACCTCGAAACGACTACTGATGCCGCGCGACTAAGAAGGTGCCTCTCGAAAAACCCGGCTCCTCCCGGTTTTCTTAAAAAGCCAGGAGGAGGGCACACCGAAAGCAGCCTTGAAACACTGGAACACCTTATGGACGTCCACTTCCCTGGCTGCGGTGACGCAGGGGACACAGGAACTCCTGTGACAGAACACCCTAGTTCCCACAGGCAAGGCAGTCCAGTGGACGAAATCATCACTACAGACAAAGTACCTTGGGCTATCAGATCCTTCCAACCCTACAAATCTCCGGGACCGGATGGGATCTTTCCAGCCATGCTACAACGAACAAGCGCCACGGTAACCCCCTGGCTAACGACAATCTATAGGGCGAGTCTCCTCCTAGGCTATATCCCGAAGTCATGGAGGTAGGTAAGAGTGGTCTTCATTCCCAAAGCAGGAAAAGCGGGACACAGCACTACAAAAGATTTTAGGCCCATCAGCCTCTCATCATTTCTTCTCAAAATAATGGAGAGGCTTCTGAGTCTTACTCCTGGGAACTTCAGCGAGGCTCGGCATGCCTACCGTAAAGGTAGGTCGGTTGAAACAGCCCTGCACGAGTTTGTTGGGAGTATAGAACAAGCACTGAATCACAAGGAATATGCGCTGGCAGCCTTCCTGGACGTGGAGGGCGCCTTTAACAATGTTAATTTGGCATCAATATACTGCTCCATGGTGGCTGTAGGACTGGACCCATTGATCACTCTCTGGATCGACAATATGTTGAGCACCAGAAACATCAATGGCTTCTTGGGAACATCAGAAGTAAGGAAAACAGCCACACGGGG
>NW_023458577.1:238185-242600 GCF_013731165.1 Rhagoletis pomonella
GGGGGGGGGGGGGGGGGCGCTATCCCCCCTACCCCTCGTGCTAAACGAGTTCCTGCTTCGTACATCGAAAGCCGCTAAGGTGGTTGCTTATGCGGATGACTTAGTCATTCTGGTCGTGGGGAAAATTCCTCTCCACGGTCAACGAGATTCTACAATCTGCAATTAACGATCTGTCAGGGTGGGCAGAAAGAAACGGCCTAGGGGTCA
This sequence comes from Rhagoletis pomonella, assembly GCF_013731165.1. Lineage (NCBI taxonomy): Eukaryota > Metazoa > Arthropoda > Insecta > Diptera > Tephritidae > Rhagoletis > Rhagoletis pomonella. The sequence continues at coordinate 238,393 of NW_023458577.1, forward strand.
ATCCCACTAAAACAGAACTTGTTCTCTTCACCAAGCGGTATAAAATAGGCAATTTCCGACCTCCGTCCCTCAATGGAGCAAATCTCAAATTGTCAAAAGAAGCAAAGTTTTTGGGGGTTATTCTCGACTCTAAGCTTTCCTCGAAAAGGAACACCGAAGAGCGGAGAAAGAAGGCGCTCAACGGAAATTGACTTCAATCGAAACTTCGATATCCATTTTCCTGACAGAAGTGACTGGGAATTTAATATTGCTCTGAGCGATGACGAAATACCCATCTTCACGGACGGCTCCAAAATGGATATCGGAACAGGGTCTGGGGTCTTCTCTCAGGAGTTATCTCTGAGGGAGTAGTACAGACCCCCAGACCACTGCAGTGTTTTTCAGGGTGAGATATATGCAATCCATATGGCGGCAAGGTTGGTGGGCATGATTGACTTAGCTCCATCTAAACTTGCCTTCGTTGTTGACAGTCAGGCGGCTATCAAAGCCTTAGGGGCGGCAACGACTAACTCGTTATGCGTTAAAAAATGCCGAAGATCCCTACAAGCTCTACAGCAACACATAATCAATCTTTACTGGGTACCGGGACATTGTGGCGTCCCGGGAAATGAGGAAGCGGACGAATGTGCTAGGAAGGGATCTGAGATGGGGCTCGGGGAAGCGACCCAAATCGTGAAACCCCCCCTGCGATTTCTGTCTTCAGAAGTCGAGAGACTGACCAGGGCAGCTACCAACAGTAGGTGGGAAATCTTCACGATCACTCTGGCCACGGCTCGATGAACGAAGAACAAGGAGTCTATTGAGGCTTTCAAAGTCAAACGTCAGGCTTCTCACAGGAATACTAACGGGACACTGGACCATTGGCCACATGGCCGCCAGGTTTGGAGCCCCGCATAATGATTTCTGTAGAAGCTGCAGGGATGAGGAGGAGTTAGAATCCGTCCAGCATTTCCTTTGCGAGTGTCCAGCACTTCGAGGAAAACGCCTCAAGTTTCTTGGGGACCACTTCTTCGAGAATCTGGATATCTTGGGGAAAGCTCCTTTGGAAGGACTGCTGGGGTTCGCCAGAAAACCAAAATGGTTCGAAGACATGTAGGGATAGGCTTGGGGTAACCCCCATGGGCATCACAATGGGCCTCTGTGGCCTCCGAGTGAACTCTTTTTCAGAGCTGCCCGTTTAACCTAACCTAACCTAACGGGTTTTTAAGTGCTGCATCAAAATAGTTAGCCGAGTTGGAGGTTCTTTTGCAGCTCATTCACAAAAGATGAGAGCTTATGGTGGTATCGATTTTGAATATTAGATGAAAAATTAAATAAATTTTAATATTTTGAGTCTCTGTAGAGGAATCTGACCTTTGCTCCCTCTGCGACACCCAATTGGGACAAAAATTTATATGTGATGTGTCATAGATGACCGTGCACATTAGCGAACACAAAGGGTGGGTTTCAAAAATTATTGAAATCGGTTCACGTGGTCAAAAGTTATGCGGTAGCATACATAAAAAAAGAAAAAATATTCCGACGAATTGATAACTTCCCCTTTTTTGAAGTCGCTTAAAAATGTTTGAGCTCTTTGTTAATTTTATGTAAATAAAGTGCAATTTTGGAAACTATAGAAAGTTTATTTATTTATTATATACTGTACATAAAACTTGCATAAATGTATTTTAAATAGCATATTATCTGAAGCGAATTTCCAGTATTTTCTGGTAATACATCTTTTGAAGCATAAGGCGGATCTCTATTTTCCATATAACCTATCTACTTAGAAAAAAATTCTTTTCAATTTTGGAATTTGTTTTCTCGGCTACAAAATATCTAACTAATAAATGCGATACATATTTTTGCAGAAAATTAGACGCTCTACGTCTCTCATCAGATTTTGATAAACCTACTGGTTTAACGGTTATTCAAACTTAAAATTAAATGTATTTCATTATTACAGTTTTTTCTCCTATGTTAGGTAAAATAATTAAAATTATCATTAATAATTGCAAAATTTTTTACAAAAAATCCTGAAAATTTCAATTCTCTAAGAAAAAGATGTTAAAATCATTTTTTGTGAAAAAATTATAAAACAAACTTTCGAACATAACTTAATACAATTATTTTTTCCCCGAAATGGTGGGTTCATGAGTAAAATTAATTTGCCAGACTTATTAAACTTTACAATTTAAAGTTTTAAATGACTTCGTTTTTGGATAGTTGATCTGCATAAATATAATAATGAGATTATATGATTGAAATGAATTTAATTGTAAAAAGGACGATTAGGTATTGAAAATTAAAAGCACATTTTTTATTTTTATCCTAAACTGATAAGGTTATAAGGACGAAATTCGATGGGTTGGCAGTGTACATATTAGTTCCTGAAAGATATTTTTTCAAAAATAACTATTGGAAAATGTTAAGAATTTTCAATGATAAAATTTTAAAAGGACATTTTCAATATCTATTCGTCTGTGTTCACGAAAAGATAATTTTTTTTTTGCAATTCCACAGAAAGTTCTCTTTCATTTGGTTCCCTTATTGTTATTCTACATTACACTGAATTTTTAAAATAATTTTTTGTATTAATCGTGTCCGTGAAATTTCAAAGTCCTTTAAAAAAATCCTGATGTCAGAGAGAAAAACGAGAAACTAGTTTCGCGAGTATACAGATTTTTTTGTGGTGTAATATAGGGGTCTGGCTGGACCTATTAGCTACGAATATGATGTTAACAACAAAACATCCTTATAGCTACCCTTTTATTGTCTTTCTGATCCTGATTTAATTTATAAAGGATAGCAAATTAAACTTCAGGAAAAGTCAAAAAACTTCAAATCGCTAGCTTATTTAAAAATGCGTTTCTTTTACAAGTGAAACAGAAAAAGGTCTAGCCGGACCCGCCTGCCTAAAAGTGGGTTAAACATAAATTGATAAGACGATAGCTCAAACATTGCAGTTCATTTAAGAATTCGAAAAACATTTTTAAAACTTAAAGAAAGATATATTTGGAAAAATATGAGACAAGTGGTAAAAGTATTTATAATTTACTTATAGAGACAGACACACCAATGACAACTTAGGAAGCCATAACCACATAGGCCCACTGCGCGTATCAATTGACTTCAGATATATGGGCATATATCCGGAGCCTTGCGATTCAACGCTAAAAAACGTAAATTTTTTAATTTAACGCACAAAAATAAATTTACATCAAATTGTTGGAAATCCATTGAGTAAACATCAAATTATTGTGTGATTCATTGTTCTAAAATGCTTAAGCTGGGATCCCACGATTGCCGCAATACACCAATTATTGCCTCATTTTATGCCCCAATCGTGTGATTTCACAATACATTGACTCATGCGGCAATAGAGGCCGATATTGTGCTTACTGTGCCCAATCAAATACGGCCCGTGTGCGGCAATCGTGTGATAGCTCGATTGGCAATCATGGGGCAATGAAAATTTCAAAATTGCGGCAATATTTATTGTATTCTTGTGCGGCAATTGAAGTGAACAATACACATCAATATTTAGGCTGTTTATTAATACTTACTTTTTTGCTTCCTTATGTGTCCAAAAATCACTGAAATTAATATCCTTGTTTTCGGAAGCAACATAACTTTTAATTTAATTTGTAGTGAAATTATAATTTTTCTTGAAGTCCGATAACGGAATCTTTGCCGCGATATATACCACCACAAGCAAAACTCATACGAGAAGAATACGAAAGGTATTTTATGTCACCAAATGGCGGACTGCCATGACAGTATAAATTTATTAAAAAAAAAAAAACTTAAAAGTTCAATACAGCCCACGACAAAGCAGTAGAACCTTAACATTTTGACCAGTCTTGACTATTTGTCTTCTACTTATTTAATCTTCATTATTTTCGTATAAAAGTATAGCTCATTGTCTAACAAAAACTGCATAAATCCAAATTGCAAGCTTTATACAAAAATTATAAAAATTTCTTAAACTTTTGAACACAATCCCACGGTTTATAATTTGGATTTCTAGAAAAAAATGGTTATTTAGTTTTGTAGCTCATTAAAATTTAGTACAATAAGGTGGAGGTTTGAAGTTGCTAAAAGATCCTGTTGATTTTTTATAATTTTTTTAGCTGACGGTATTATGCAATTTCTTCTCTGTAAATTACTTTGTAAACTGCAAAACAAAATTTTTTCTAGAAACCCAAATTAAAAACCATTGAATTGTG
>NW_023458577.1:242700-244632 GCF_013731165.1 Rhagoletis pomonella
CTTGCAGCCGAAAATATGTTTGAGGAGGGTTGTCACCTGTTTGAAAATTTAACTCAATTTAATTGATACAATAAATGACATATTACAATATAGGTATCAAGTTAAAGAGGTTTAAGAAACATAACTGTTAGAAATATTTTTGAGGGGGTTGCCACCTATTTAAAAATTATAACTTAGTTTAATTGATAAAGTAAATGAAATATTGCCACGTGGGTGTCAAACTAAAGAGTTTTAAGAAGGCTACAGCTGAAAATACGTTTGAGGAGGGTTGCCCCTATTTGAAAATTTAACTCAATTTAATTGATACAATAAATGACATATTACAATATAGGTATCAAATTAAAGGTATTTAAGAAAGATGATTGTTGGAAATATTTTCGGGGAGGTTTGCCACATATTTTAAAATTTTAAAATAAAATAAATGGAATATTGCAATGTGCGTTTCAAACTAAAGATTTTTACGAAGGCTTAGGGTCGAAAATGTTTTTGAAGACGCTTGCCACCTTTTTGAAAATGTAACTCATTTAAACCGATAAAATAAATTAAAAATGACAATATTGGTACCAAACGAAAGGTATTTGAGACATTTTGATTTGGAAGTATTTTAAATAGGATTATAACCTATCTAAAAGTAAAGACTGAAAATATTGAATTTTTATGAAATATTACATAATTGGTACCAAACTAAATGTGTTTGGGAAAGGTTTACTAGAAATTTTTTAAATGTTTTCACCTATCCAAAGGCCAAACAATTTAAATGAAGAAAGAATTAACAACATAGTTATTATCAAACGACGTGATCATATTATCAACGAAATCTATATTAATAAAAATGTTGTGCTCGTATGTCACGGTCGTCAAAACTCCAGAACGGCTGAACCGATTTGAAACATTTTTATTTTATATTGTTTGGTATAATGGTGGACCAATGGTGTCGCAAAAAACTGGAGGGTTGCCACCTATTTAAAAAATTTTAAACTCAATTGTATTCATTAAATTAAAATAAGTAAATTATTACTATATGGGTATCAAATTAAAGAGGTTTAAGAGAGATAACTGTTGGAAATATTTTTGAGGCGGTTTGCCACCTATTGTAAAATTTTGGCTCAGTTAAATTGATAAAGAAAATGAAATATTGCCACTTGGGTATCAAACTAAAGAGTTTTAAGAAGGCTTACAGTCAAAAATATTTTTGAGGAGGGTTTCCACCTGTTTGAAAACTAAACTAAATTACATTGATAAAATAAATGCAATAGTACAATATGGGTATCTAATTAAAGAAGTTTAAGAAAGATAACTGTTGGAAATATTTTTGAGGAGGGTTGCCACCTATTTCGAAATTTGAACTCAGTTAAATTGATTAAACAAACGAAATATTGCAATGAGGGTATAAAACTAAAGAGCTTATAAAATATCTACAGTAGAAAATTTGTTTGAGGGGGGTTGCCACCTGTTTGAAAATTTAACTCAATTAAATTGGTAAAATAAATGAAATGTAACAATATAGGTAACAAACTTAAGGCATTTGAGAAATCTTTATTTAGAAATCTATATCTATATATACAAAGATATTTAAGAAGGCTTACTGCGGAAAATATGTTTGAGGTATAATATGGGTGCCAAACGAAAGGTATTTGAGAAATCTTGATTTGGAAATATTTTTAATAGGATTATCACCTATCTAAAAGTAAAGACTGAAAATATTGAAATTAAATGAAATATTACATAACTGGTTCCAAACGAAAAGTGTTTGGGAAAGCTTTACTAGGGAGCTTTTTTAAATCTTTCCACTTATTCAAAATCGGAACAGTTTAAATAAATATAGAATTTACAACATCTTATCAAACGAAGTGATCATATTATCAACGAAGAGCTGGTACACAAATTACTTAATGTAAAAAATTAATAAACAAGTAATTTTTAAGCAAAAAA
>NW_023458577.1:244732-249444 GCF_013731165.1 Rhagoletis pomonella
TTGAATGAGGATGTGCCGAATGAGTGTCCGGCATGCGGAGAGACCCCACATGACTCGAAACATCTCTTCGCATGCCCGGAAAACCGGACAACCCTAACGGCCTTGTCCCTGTGGACAAACCCCACAGAAGCTGCACGCTTCCTAGGGCTGCCGTTAGTGGAACTTGACGACAACGACTGAGATACCAACCGTCCTGGGCGGGGTTGTTGTATCCGCTACAACAACAACAACAACAACCTCGATACTCAACCTTCATGTTCTTCGGGACGTTCAAGCGGAAGGACAACTAAGCGACGCGCCGATGCTGAACTGAAGGATACTTTTGCCAAAGCAATGGAGGAATGCGTTGCCTCAATATCTGACCTTGCCAAAGTGCCACGAAAAATGCAAAATTCATTGGGCCACAAATCTGCATACTCGGAAAAGTTCTAAAAAATCTGATTAAAAAGTCGAAAATTTTCATGAAAAGTTGCTGAATTTTCGCGAGTTTTGCACAAAGTTTAGGAATTATATTTTTACGTTTTTTGTTGTAGAATTAACCATATTTGTATACGAAATTAGCGGAAAAATGTTAGAATGAAAATTGTTGCATATATTGTGAAACATTTGCTGTGCCAATACTTTGTTCCGGCAGTGTAGTTATTGCCTTATTTATAAAAATTAGTAAATTTTGATGTACCGCCCGTTACAAAACGATAATGATAATGGTCATTAATTTTCTCCAAATATTTTTTTGTTGACCGTATTATGCACTTTCTTCCATGTGATACGGTCAAAATAAAAGTTATCTCAAAATCACCGGCTGTAATTACATATTTATTTGTCCAGAAGTTGATGAATATGTAATAAATTGAATTTGAAGTTAAATTAAATTTTAAAGCAAATAGAAAAGAAATAAAATAGAATTTTAATAAAATTTATAGCACAGTGGTAAAAGTTCCAACACTGAAGACACGTTTAGCAACAAATCAGATGCGGCGTCCTGTTTAAATTAAATATATTAAGTATTATCGCAACTTTAATAAAGGGGAATAGTTAATCTTACCTCAATTATTAAACAGTATATCGGCCAGTGCGTCTCTGCTCCTAAATGCATCTGCACATGACCGATTCGCTAGTGCGATTCTGCAGGAAGGCAGCCCAGCGTGGGATTCCCTCCAAGTCCCTGGCACATGAACACCATTTTCCAGGTGGTCCACGAGCTCGTCATTGAAATATCCACTCTCCCTATCGAGCATTAGATAATTATGCAGTACAATTGTCGCTAACACGATTTTATCCACATTGTTTGGTGCTCCGTGAATATTCGTGTGTAGAACTCTCCACCTGCTAATCAAAATTCCAAATGAATTTTCAATATGCACACGAGGACGAGATAATTTTTTGTTGAAGTTGTCCTTTATAGCTGATAAGTTCCGGCCAGGATATGGACGCATCAAGTTGTGCTTCAGTGGGAATGCATTATCTCCCACGAAATAATATTGGAAAGTTGTTTCTGTTCCTAAAATATTGAAAAATATAATTAACAATAATTTACAAATATATGTACATATGTATATGTTTAAGAAAAATTATAATTACCAGGAATTGCATTATCTGGCGGAATATTAAGGTATCCTCTTAAAATCAATTTTCCAAATGCACTACGTGAAAAAATTCCACCATCACTCTCGCTTCCCATCGCACCCACGTCCACACAAGTAAACGTGTAGTTGGAATCGCAGGCTGCCATTAGAACGATACTATACGTTTTTTTATAATTGTAAAACAACGATCCGCTGCGTGCTGGACAAACTATTTTTATATGCTTGCCATCGACCGCTCCAACACAATTTGACATTCCCGTTTTCAAGTAAAACCTTTACGAAGACAAAAAATTCAATTTCAACACGGAAACATAGATGGTCACTACAAACCTGTCTGATATTTTTTTCCATTCATGCTCATTGGGCTGAGCGACGTAGACGTCAGGCAGTTCTGTACATAAGGCATTGCAAGTATCGTAAATTGTCTCCCTTACTGTCAATACCCCGATTTTGTGCGACCAGGCGAGATATTGTGGGCTGCGTTAAGTAGCTAAACTGAGACATATTGTTATTGAACCATTTCGTTGCATTTGTGACTAAATTTTTTTACATCAGTGTCAGTGCCAAGCGAGTTTCTTCATTTATTGGCGCTCTTCTCGAAAAACGCGCGAGTCTCTCGTTTATCAAAGTCAAAAGAGTTTGAAATTTGGGAAAACTCATCCTAGTGGCTTTGAAAAAGTGCTCCTCGTCCTCCAGCTTCAGTTGTTGAAAACATGTTCCATGGAACCCAAACTCATTGCTGGTGAGGTTCGCAGGACGCACCCACCACCTCCTTTTCAACCACTTGCTCGCCTCCATGTACATCTCGTACATTGTGCTCATTATGTACATAATTTTAATTATCCGCAAAAGTCTTTGAATATTGGACATTTTTGCACGTACACACAAACGAAAAGCAAACGAAAAGATTGTACTACAAAATTGATTTTATTGTTAAACCACAAAATGTCAACTAAAAACCGTTCCGTCGCAATTGTGTTTACCCGTCCGAATTTTCCCTCCTGGAATGGGTCAGCTGTTCGCCACCCGTCAGCCCGTAACCCGCTATCCACTGCAATTCTGTTTAGGGCATGACGCATTTGGGCTCAATGTAAATGTAGTATTTGGCTTCCCCACGGGACTTTTGATTGACATGGTAAAATTTTTCAACCGGAGTTATACTAGGTTCACATATAAGTAGATTATCCTCATTTTCGAGCTTAAATCCCTAATCTGTAATTAGAACAAGTAATTTTTAGAAAAAAAAAACAAAAATCAACTCTCATATAAAAAAAAAATATATATATATATATATATCTCATGATCCACTGATCGGATCTTAACCAGATTAGTATGGGACCACCTCTGAGACACTACCTTTATCGAAATCGGTTGACCTGGTCCAAAGTTATGCAGTAACATACAGACTTCCTTTTTTGGAAGTCGGTTAAAAAGAGATTAGCCATACAAAATTCGTCCCTTGTTAATCTGTAATTATAAAATAATCTCAGATTTAACCGATAACTTTTCGGTGTCCAATCTGCTTTTGTCGATTATTTTTGCGAAGAAGAGGAGAAATGCCAAATGTAAAAGTAAACAAAAATGGACGCTCACAAAATAAATATTGAGTTAAAACATATTTAAATTGCTTTATATTGCAGAAAAAAGTGATCACGGTGGCACAGAGAAGAAACATAACCTTTCCGTGAGATGTGAGAATAACAAGCACAAAAAATTTTACGGATAATAATCTGAGATTTGCCGGGGTGATTAAAACACGAGCTTTGACCGAGATAATATTTATATGTGAACATACTTTTAATCGTGAATTATTTATGTAAATGGCCGTGAATAAATCCCCAAAGGATGGTCACGCCATATAATCACCATAAAATATCTCCGTATCGCATGGAGGAAGATTAAGGCTTGGCCGTGGTGTTAGCACAGGCTCACGGTTTATGGGGTTAAACGTTGCAGAGCTTGGCTGAGCAAAACTTAAATTATGGATGGTTTCACCCATCAACGCCGTACTCATGGCCGCAACACCCGTATTGTCTTCAGACAAACTCCGCGAATAATTATCGAAAGAATTGTTGACTTTTGCCCACAGTGCCTTAAGCTCCTCCTTCTGTATCTCAAGCGAAAAAACAGAGTGATTTGCTCCTGGAGTCTGATTAAACCGCTCTCCAAACTCTATTAATGTATCACAAGCGCGAGAAAAATCACTACCATTTGCCATTTTTAGAGATAAAGGTTTTTTTTATTACAAGCTTTTATTTAACTTCACTTGTATGTATGTATGTATGTATGTCCTGGAACTTTGCAATCAATATTTAACAAATTTCCCGATGAGCTACAGACTTGAAACTTCAAACTTAGTTCAGAACTCGAGGACAATGCAATATAAAAGACACCTTAATCCGCTGGGCGGCGCAGGAGTCGAGATATTTGTAAAACCCGCATTTATAGTCTGATTTGGTTCATATTTACTTATATGAAAAGGAATGAATCCGAAAAAAATTTTGCCTCTAGGTGGCGCAGAAGTCGAGATATTTGTAAAACCCGTATTTATAGTCTGATTTGGTTCATATTTAGAACATGTATTACTTGTATGAAAATAAATAAATCCACAAACAATTTTGCCGATAGATGGCGCTGGAGTCGATATATTTGGAAAATCCGTATTTATTTTATGATCCGATTAAGTTCACATTTAGAATGCATATTCCTTACATGAAAATAAATAAGTACACAAAAAATTTTGGCAGTTATGTGGCGCGTGAGCCTATATAATTAAAAAATCGGCATCTGTGTTCCTATTTGGTTTATATTCAAAATATGTGTACTACCTATTTAAATTGAAATATATTGAAAATTTTGTTTGTTAAGGTCAAGTCTAGCACGTTAAGTAAAAAGTGTAGCTAAAACGCAGGGTGCGGAAAATTTTGGTCGCATTGAAAGAAATGGGCAGAATGAGAAATATACAGACAGTATAATATTAATTGCAAGACTTCAAAGACTAAAAAGTAGAAAATAAAATTATGGTTAAAAAACTAAACACACGCTTTTATTACAACAAGAACTAAAAAGTATACAATAATTTATAGATATAGCGATTCCGTTTAAGAAGAATAGGAAGTTCCCTAA
>NW_023458577.1:249544-253358 GCF_013731165.1 Rhagoletis pomonella
TATTCTGGTAGAGTTTATAGTCCTATATACGTGTGCCAAGTGATTTGGTAAAAAAAATTTGTTGTTGTTAATATTGAGCAACAAAGTTTTTTGTAACTTTTTCTTCTGTCGACTATAACTTTTGCTAGGTTCTATCGATTTTGAAATTTCAAACGGCCATCGACTCATAATTCTTCACATTTCAAGCCTGTAATTTTTCAAAAAATTTATTACGTAATTTATTGCATATTACTTTCAATTGTTTATAACAAATTATGATAAAACAGTATAGTATATTCAAGGAATCGCTATAATGCCGGGCCCGAATGTGTGTTTTAATCCTCTACGAAAAAATAAGCATAAGTCAGTGAAAAAAAATCTGAAACTCGTCAACGCTAATTGGAGTAGTGGGTATTCCCCTTTTATTGGGAAGTATTTATGTGACTCGTGCAGACTTGCGATTTTATCGTCGTCTTTACCCCCAAGTTGTGTAAAAATTCCTACTGCAGAAGCTGTACAGGATGAAATTCATATAAGCGATTCCTATTCCGACACTGAACCTGACGGTTTGTCTTCCGATTATGATATAAGTGAAAATGAGTGTATAAAAAGAAAAATCGATAATGGTAAAATGATTTGAGTCCAGTATTGAATTTTTGTTGTATGGTTTTGTTGATTATTTTTCAGATCTGAATGAAAGTTCAGATTTATCCAATGGCGAAACTTCAACCTTGGCTGCTTGGACAGAGCAGGTTAAAATTGCGATATCAAGTGCAACATCAAAAGCAGAAAAAATTAAAATTTTGACAACATTACCTGAAGATTATGGTGTAAGGAAAATACACCGAATATTTGGAGTTTCTCGACGTGCAGCTTGGAATGCAAAAAAGTTGCAAAAATCACGAGGATATGCTTCTACTCCTCATAAAAAAAAGGGACGTGCCTTATCTGTGGATGTATTAGCTGCAGTTGAAAATTGTTACACGTCAGACAATTCATGTCGAATTATGGCTGGAAAAAGACAGTATGTAACCGTGATCAGAAATGACGGGGAAAGTGAAGATAAGCAAAAACGGTTGTTGTTGCATAATATCAAAGATCTGCATGATAAATTTTGTAAAGAGCATCCTGATATCAAAATAAGTTTATGAGCATTTACTAAATTACGTCCTGTTTGGTGTATTCCTGTTGGGAAAAGTGGAACGCACAATGTATGCGATTATGTCATACATCAAAATATGAATTTGAAATTTGCCGGCGTTAACGATAGTTTGAAGAAGAGTGGAGTTGTATCTCAATTCGAAGTGGGAAAAAGTCTGCAAAAAATGGTGTGCCAAAATCCGACAGCTAATTGTTTCCTTTTTGAATGCGATGAGTGTCCCGGGATTACGCCGGTTTTTGAAGACTTTAGAAATCTGTTTGATGCTCATAAAATCGAAAAAGTCGATTACAAATCGTGGACTAGCACTGATCGGTAATGTGTGACTCATATAACTATACAAATGTTTTTGCTTGCCTATATAGACTTTTTTTATATTGTAATCCACTTAATTGCAGACGTGAGCTTCAGTGTTTTAGCAAAACATCAGCTGAATTTTTAGATGAACTACAAAAAGGGTTACCGTCACTTTTAAAGCATGATTACATTGCAAAGGCACAGGCGGAATATGTAGATAACATCAAAATCAATCTTCAGAGTGGGGAATTCATTGTTACTCGAATGACCAAGTAACTATTCACCCGTATGTAGTGTACTATAAAGATGATGACAAGCTTTTGCGTCACAATTTTGTAATAATATCAGAAAGTAGAAAACACGATGCGGTAGCAGTGAATTTGTTTAACAAAAAAATGCTAAGCTACTTGTTTAATGTTCATGGCAAGAAAAATGTTAAAAAACTTATATTTTTCTCCGATGGTGCAGCAACGCAGTATAAGAATAAGTATAATTTTTTAAACTATCTTCACTTCATGAAAAACACAAAATTGAAATTGAATGGAATTTTCATGCAACGGCACATGGAAAATGTGCTTGCGATGGAATCGGTGCTTCAGTTAAAAGAAATGCTCAGCGTGCCAGTTTGCAGCGACCTTTGAATGATCAAATTTTAACAGCTAAAATGACTGGGCGATTAATGCTTTTTAGAAGGTTTCTTTTAGCTTTTGCACCGAAAAAGAGCAAGAAAAAGAACATAAAGCTCTTGAACCACGTTTTACAGAAGCAACGTCAATTAAAAAAACGCGCGAATTAAAAAAACGTTCTCAAAATTTCGCCAAATATGGACAGACTTACGGTTCTCCTCGGAATACTACCGTTTCGTACGTATATAAAAAAAAAAAAAAATTGTTACCCTCCGATCGTTCGTTGCCACGCCGCCACGAATCGTTAACACAAAATCCTCCTTGAATTCCTACTGCCAAAAGGTTAAAAAAAAAGAAAAAAATATTAAAATCCAAAATACCAAAAATAAAATTTATACCACAAACAAAACTCGTGATTCAGCCTAATGAACACCATATGGGTAAGAATTCCTGAAGTGGGCCACCTCAGTCTCAGTTTTTGTTTTTAATACCATATTCTGGTAGTTTGTAGTCCTATATACGTGTGCCAAGTGATTTGGTAAAAAAAAAAAATTGTGTAACTTTTTCTTCTGTCGACTATAGCTTCTGCTAGGTTCTATCGACTCATAATTCTTCACATTTCAAGCCTGTAATTTTTCAAAAAATTTATTACGTAACTAGCAATTACCCGGCGTGCTTCGCTGCGCCTTAAATGTATTTTTGTGTTGTAACTCTCCCCCTAAGCTCTTATGGCCTCATTTACAAAATATTTTTAAAGAACTTTATGAAGTTAGATTTAAAAAAATCGATCTATGAAGCATTGTTTATTTTTTTTTTGAGTTAATATATTTTCGAAGGTAATTAGAAAATATGTAAAGAACCGACTTTCTCTTGGAAATTTAATTTATAATCTTATAACTGGAGTCTACTATCGCACCCTTTCCTCAAACGTATATTGATTCAATATTCAAATAACGTATATTTATATAATTTGAAAAAATCTCCCTACTATACAAATATGTACAGCAATATTAAATAATATTTTCAAATGTTGTGAGAGGGAGTAACAAAACAAAATTACTTTTAAGGCGCAGCGAAGCACGCCGGGTATTCGCTAGTGTCACATGAAATTAACTGAGCTAAGTACAATGAATAGCTGTTAAACAATGGCACCATCTACTTTAAATGAAACATACTTATTTTCGTGGGGGATACTCACACACCATATACTTTTCTATTGAAATTTTTCCTGAATTTTCCTAGCTATAAACCTCCAACGAATGCAAAACCGTGAAAATCGGTTCGTGCGTTCTGGAGTTATAGCGTCAGGAAGGAAAACCCTACTTATTTTTATATTAATTTTTATATTAAAGAAGATTAAAGAACTGTCCGCATTACTCAATTTTATTTTTCACTAAAACGGTATTCATGAATTTTTTAATTTTTTTTTTATTTGCTTCCGCATACTTTTGACATAACAGCTTTCATTTTATGCCGATATTAAACAAATACAGCCTAAGTTTACCCGGGTCCACGTTTTGGTCTGTATCTCGTGACCCAAGTCACCCAGCTATATGAAAAGTGCTCAATCTTAAAGCATTCATGAACAGCTTTCATTTGATACCCATATTAAACAAATACACCCAAGGTTACCCAGGTCCACGTTTTGGTCTATATCTCGAGACCCTAGTCACCCAGCTATTTGAAAAGTGCTCTATCTTAAAGCATTCATGAACAGCTTTAATTTGATACCCATATTAAACAAATACATCCT
>NW_023458577.1:253368-263221 GCF_013731165.1 Rhagoletis pomonella
CCATATTAAACAAATACATCCTAAGGTTACCCGGGTCCACGTTTTGGGGCCACGCCCCCTTTATATATCAAAATATTTTTTACCCTGTGACCATCCCTGGAAGATATCCAGTGCGTGTGTAAAATTTGGTTACGATCGGCTTATTCGTTTAGGAGCCAAGTGTGTCTATAGGTACATACATAATTTGAATTTTATATATATAGATTTATTGCATATTACTTTCAATTGTTTATAACAAATTATGATAAAACAGTGTTCTGCATCGATTTTTTTCATGAAACAAATATTGTATATGTATCAAGGAGAAACCTGAATGAATCCGTTGAGAAAAAAAAATGAGACTCATTTGGAAAAAATGTTATGATTATTATATTCTCCGAACGCACGCAAGCGCGAACACGTTATAAGCGCCTCCGTACAGGAGCATGTTCATATCCGTGTGCATAATGCTATTTTACTCGATGAGCTTTTGAAGAAGCTTCACTATTTAATGAAGGTGACAATTGTTTTACAAGCTAAAAATATAGTTTTGATTGATAAATTTATGCCTCCATACCTTTTGAGAACGTATTACTCGCGCTTTTGGTGTATTTTGTTTACAGGTTGTCGGGGGAACATCTTCAAGTGACCAGTGTTATTGCGAATGTTCACATTCGCATTCGCAACCGCGGAGCTTCCGCATTAATTTTAACATTCGCTTTCGCATTCGCAATAATCAATGCGGAAGGCGAATATTGTGCAAGTGCACCGATAAAACGTATACATATATATATGGCAAACAAAATGTCAAATTGTAGCCAATATTTTTGCCTGTGGTCATGGGAGTATTTGTGTAACATAACTGGTCAAATGTCATATTTATCAACTTTGATAAAAATGTCTTTAAACATATTATTTCTTAAACTATATAACCGAGCTATCAACGGGAAGTCATATAAGTTCCAACTTCTACTTGACAAACTACTACTACTTCTACTTTTAACAAATTTTTTTTCTGTGCTTTAAATACCTTCATTGGTTTCTTTCTTTATTATGATTTTTTTGGACCAACATAAAAAAACTACCAATTGTGTGACACTGCATTTAAACTTGTATTTACACGGATATTGTTAAAGAATGAACTATATTAAAAAAAAAAACCAAAATTAAATATTTAACAAGAATATTTTAAAACTTGTCAAAATTTCGGGCGGCTATCATAGTAGTAAAATTCCCCCAAGTGCATTCTAAAATTTCCAGGCAATAGCCTCAGCGATTATCGCGAAGCATTGATTTGAAGGAACTAAAACTCATCTCAAAATCTTTAGATACTAAGCTTCACTTCAAAGCTCGTACGATTCGTCGTATTTAACAATTAAGTAATAGGTTGTGGTGTTTTTTATCGTCATTAACTCTTTATTCCACAGCAGTAATAAGTTTGTTTTCCTCCAATGGCCGTGGATTTTCACGGCATTATAACAAGCGGCCTTATAATAGGTTCACATATAAGTAGATTATCCTCATTTTCGAGCTTAACTCCCTAATCTGTAATTAGAAAAAGAGATTAGCCATACAAAATTCGACCCTTGTTAATCTGTAATTATAAAATAATCTCAGATTTAACCGATAACTTTTCGGTGTCCAACCTGCTTTTATCGATTATTTTTGCGAAGAAGAGGAGTAATGCAAAATGTAAAAGTAAACAAAAATGGACGCTAGCAAGGAAAATATGTTTGTAAGGGTATTTTTAATAAATTATAAAGTTTAAAACATATTTAAATTGCTTTATATAGCAGAAAAAATTGATCCTGGTGACACAGAGAAGAAACATAACCTTTCCTTGAGATGTGAGAGTAACAAGCACAAAAAATTTAACGGCTAATAATCTGAGATTAGCCTGTGTAAACGGGGTGATTAAAAAATGAGCTTTGTTTGAGATAACATTTATATTTGAACATACTTTTAGGCATTTTAAATAATCGCAAATATTTGGCTTACAAACAAAATACGGGCAGGAATCTCAAAATTTCAAAACCAATTTAAAAGAAACTCACCACCAAAGGCGAATTCATATAAGGTGGTAGCGGCAGCACAAAAGCACAAATGCAAAAAACTACACTAACAAATTATACCCACAATCGCAGTAAGAACAAAACAAATGTAAATAAATACAGCATGACATCAGTACGAAAATGTAATTTCGCCGGTAACACCACCTTATATGAATTCACCACTACGTAAGGTAAAGAAAAAAAGGTAGTCAGCCGAAGGAACGAATTCTTGTGTTGTAAAACATGAAAGTATGAAAATAAAGAGATAAAATTAAAAAGGCAAAACATGCAGAAAAGGCAGAAAAAGGCAAAATTAAAAATTATATTTTTAGCCAAGGAAGACATGAATCGTGTGATTCCTTAATTTGTTTACAGATACAATCAAGCAGATAAATAGGTAAATGCCTGAAATCCTTACCCTGATAATAGTAATTGCTGGTTTGGTGTTACTTTTTAAACATGGAAATGATGATTTCTTATGAAATATTACATAATAAAAATTTTTTGATATATTATCAATATCTTATTTTTC
Organism: Rhagoletis pomonella; assembly: GCF_013731165.1. NCBI lineage: Eukaryota > Metazoa > Arthropoda > Insecta > Diptera > Tephritidae > Rhagoletis > Rhagoletis pomonella. Next base: position 255,931 of record NW_023458577.1, read on the forward strand.
AAACAATATTATTCTCAAAAAAGTATAACTAATGAGTAGGGCCGTGGAACCACATTTCCCGCTCATCATGTACCGCCGCCGAAGAAGTAGTCGGATTTCAGCGAGCCCGTAAGAACAACTGGTACGATGAGGAGTGTCAGGAAGCTGCAGAGAAAAAAGATGCCGCCCACAGGGCCACGCTGCGCTAGGGCGCAACGGGCGCTATATGGGACCGCTACTGAAGAGAGAATTGCACTGAGGGAAAAAAGTCGGCATAAAAATAAGAACAAACCAACTCGATTTAAGTATATGGAATCGAAATATTTCATTATTGAAATAAAAATTTCGAGTTCAAATTAAATAAGTATGATGCTTCTTTATTATGAGTACGAGTATTTTATTTTAAGACACATTATAAAGAAAAGGGTTGGGGGGTTAATTATCACAACCTTTCATACTTCGACTTAGAATGTTAGACGTATGTAAATGAACAATATTTTCACAAAAAGACGGGTAAAAACAATGAATGATATATAACTTCTTTTTGGTTGTTTATGTTTCCGACAGGGTAGGAGTATGATGTATTGTGGAACGATTTTCCGTCATCCCTTGTCAAATTTGGGTTGGAGACAAACCGGTTTCCTTCCGCTTTTTATGTATTCGAAACACGAACTATTCAGAACGAAGAATGACACTGAAGATGGCAGAACGCCGAAACCGGTTTGTCTCCAAACCAAATTTGACAAGGGATGATGGAGAATGATATATACTTAATTTTTTCGGTTTGCATTATCTTAATTCCACTATTTGGTACTCAAAAATATCATACTTAATATAAGATTTGTGTTCTCTATTTTAGTATTTTCAATCTTAGTCCGATTTTAAATTCGGAAATGCTAAGATCGAGTACGAAAAACTTGATTCCTTCTCTGAGTGCGACACGTATTTGCCGCAGTAAGAATAGAAGGCCGGACTACGTGAATGCGAAGAGCTTGAAATGCTTTTGAGTGCCGACAGGAAGAATGCCCGAAAATTTTAAGAGAGAGTTTGCCGACTTACGCAACGTTTCAAGGCCAGGGCGTACCCCTGTAAGAACAACGATGGCGACCTAGTCACCGATATTCAGAACGTACTTAAATTATGGAGGGAACACTTTTCCACCCTACTGAATGGTAGCAGCACGGAAAGTTGTGGCGAAGAAGAACCCGAGCCCACAGTCGATGATGACGGAGACGAGTGACTATAGCTGTGTTTTCGTATTCTCCAGCAAAAAATATCCAGTAACTTGCCAGTAACCAAATTTCGGAGAGTAAGCTAATATTTACTCCCAATGAGTGAAATAGGCAAGAAAGTACGAAAACGCAAAACCAGCAAGAAGTTGCTAGTTTTATGAACAGCTGATTAATTTGTTACTTTACGATGCAATTTTCTTAGAAAACTAGTATTTTCCAACTTATTATATATTTAAATAGGTTTATTTTGTCAATTGCAACTCTAAAAGCCCCACAAACAATTATTTTGTTAATGTGAATTACATTAAGTATCATGCCATCAGCTGTTTTTCTTGCAAGCAAATAGTTGCTAGTAGCAATTTATCCAGTAAAAATCCAGTAAAACTTGCAAGTTCAGCTGTCATTTTTGCTCTCTCAATTTCCCCTCTTTTGCTAGTTTCTTGCAAATGTTTGCGTACAAAAACGACATCCAGTAAAAAACCAGTAAAATTAGTACTGGATTTACTAGATAGTGCGTACGCGAACAGGGCTTATGTCGAGGTACGAATAGCAATAACGCGGCTGAAAAACAACGAAGCGGCTGGGGCCGACAGCCTACCCGCTGAGCTATTAAAGTACGGCGACGACTGGAGTTTAAATGTGCTCCGCCATTCGCGCCAACTACCGCGGGATCAGCCTTCTAAGCATAGGGTACAAGGTCTTATCGAGCGTATTGTGTGAAAGACTGAAGACCACCGTCAATGAACTGATTGAGCCTTATCAGAGTGGCTTTAGGCCTGGAAAATCCACCACAGATTAGGTATTCATAATACGCCAAATCTTGGAACAGACCCGCGAGAAAAGGATCGACACTCTCCATCTATTTGTCGACTTTAAAGCCGCTTTCGACTGCACTGACAGGAATTACCTCCAAGCCGCTATGTTTGAATTTGGCATCCCCGCCAAACTGATACAGCCGTGTAAAATGGCGTTGAGCAATACCACCAGCTCCGCCAGAATTGGGAAAGACCCCTCCGAGCCGTTGGCCCCCAAACGGGGTTCAGACAGGGCGACTTCCTCTCATGTGACTTCTTTAATCTGATGTTGGAGAAGATACTAAGAGCTGCAGAACTGAACCGCTCAGGAACAATTTACTACAAGAGCGTGCAATTGCTGGCTTATGCCGATGGCATCGATACGTAACACAAACCGCGAAGTCTGTTCTGCCTTTTCCAAGTTGGATAAGGAAGCAAAGCGAATGGGTCTGGTGGTGAACGAGGACAAGACGAAGTATCTCCTGTCATCAAACAAACAGTCAGCACAATCGCGTTTTGGCACCCAAGTCATTGTTGTTAGTTATAATTTCGAGAAAGTAGAGAATTTCGTTAACTTGGGAACCAGAATTAACACCGATAATAATGTCAGCATGGAAATACAACGCAGAATCACTCTTGTCAACAAGTGCTACTTTGGACTGAGTAGGCAATTCAGGAGTAAAGTCCTCTCTCGACGTACGAAAACCACACTGTATAAGTCACTCATCATGCCCGTGCTAGTATATGGCGCGGAAGCATGGACAATGACAACATCCGATGCGGCGGCTCATGGAGTATTCGAGAGAAAGATTTTGCGGAAGATTTACTGGCCTTTATGCGTTGGCGACGGCGAGTACCGCAGACAATGGAATGATGAGCTGTGTGAGCTTTACAACGGCATGGACATAGTGCAGCGAATTAAAATACAGTGGCTCCGCTGGCTTGGTCATGTCGTTCGAATGGACACCGACGCTCCAGCTCTGAAAGTATTCAACTCGGAACCCGCTGGTGGTAGCAGACGAATAGGGAGGCTCCACTGCCTTGGAAAGGCCAGGTGGAGAAGGACTTGGCTTCACCTGGCATTTCCAATTGGCGTCAGTTGGTACAGAAGAAAACGTTCTTTGTTGAGCTAGGCTTAAATCGCTTAGGCGGTTACAGCGCGAAATAAGAAGATAAGAATGAGTAGGGCCGAGTAGGATCCTCATTCCTTTAACGAAAAGTAATGCAAAGGATCCTTCAAGGGTCTCCGAGAAAAAAGCCGGCGACGTGCAATAATGTTAATGGAATTAATGTCACACAATTTAAAAGTTAATTAATGTCAATGACAATAATGCACGAGCCAAAAGTGAAATAATGGCAGTAGAATTATGGAAATAATGCCATTGAGATTAATACAAAATCGAAAAGAGAATTAATGTGGAAATAACGTACATGGACACTATTTTTTATCGTCCATAGACAATGGTTTACCTCTTCGAAAACGCAGTAAAATCCATGGACATTATTGCGCTATCTAAAAAATATTGACAAAATACACTTCTAGCATACTACATACTATGAACATAGTAGTATATAGCTTTAAAAGTGCATAACACCACGGCGGTCCGCGTTTGGGTTACCCCGCATCGCGATGCGCAGTACACGCCGGCAAACCACGCGTCGCGACTGGTGAGACCTCCCATAGTGAAAATTTTTAATCAGCTCTAACTTCGGAATCATAGTACATGAACTCGAAATTTGAAATGCACAGATACCTATGGTAGGTGCTTGTAGAAAGATATATGTATATAAATGAGTTTATAAAAGGGGGCGGGGCACATCTCATAGGTGTGGAATCGTTTATCAGCTATAACAGCAGGCAGTATTAGTGATCTCATTGAATTGCATTTTGAAGATTTGTTATAATTGATCAAAGTGAAATTCAAATAAATTATAGATGATAAGAAGTTCACCGGGTCATCTTCTAGTCCTTAATATATACTAAGTTAATATACAGATTAGCATTTACTAAAGTGTTACGAACGTTAGTTTTTTAATACAATAAGAAAAAAATAACTAAAATTTAAAGGAGTGACACACAATGGCTAGAGTCGTCGCATGTGTGTATTCTTGCATATACATATATATATACAAACATTTGGTGTTATAAAAGTTTTATAAAGCTCTACTTGTAATTAGGAAAAATGCCGAAAAAACCCAACAAGCATTTCAGTAAACGTTTTTAAAACTAACTTAAATTAAGTTTGCTATAATAAGCGTTAAATAAGCATTTTTAATATTAAGCTTATTAAAAGTTTTTTCAAATAAACCTTTAATAAGTTTTGAGAGCGAATGTTTATAAATAACTTAAACTTATAAATGAAATGTAAATGCCAACGACATGAAGTAGTAAATATAAAATTTTTTCAATCGTAAGTGACGTGTTTACGTTTTTTTAAAATATATTATTAAAAGAAAAAATTAAATAAAACCAATGCGGTAAAACAAGAAAATCCAATCCAGGACCCGCTGCGCTAATCGGTGGAGCATTGAGTCTTCAAATGATGAGTTCCCCTTATCCTTTCTTAGTTTAACATTCAATTAAAAATGTATTAAATTTTTTTCAGAAAAGTTCATCAATGAGAATGGCGGCGATGAAGCGGAATATATAGCTGCATCGATGTCGCTTTTCCAATTTGCCAATAACCGCAAGTAATTGAAAGCACGCATCAAGATGTAATAATTAACTTTTTTATGCTTAATTTGTATGTGTTATTGTGAATTTGTATGCTAAAATGTCTATTCCCTATTTATATTTTCGCGACTGTAGATTAGTCCGCCGAAAATTCGCATTTCGTTTAGTTTTTAGATGTTAAGCAATCTATGTATGAGTTTTTAATGAAATATCTTTAAATAAAGGGTTATAAAAATGTTTATAAAAAGCTTTCTTTTGAAAATTTTTAGTAAGTATTGATACGCTTATAAACAACTTTTTTTGAAGCTTTACTATAAGTTTACAATTTTACGCTTATAAAAAGCTTTCTTTTGAACATTTATTACAAGTTTATATTTCTACGCTTATAACCAATGTTCCTTTTCGATTATATTACGCTTACTTTCAAGCGTTTTATAAACAAAAAATCAACGTTTTGTAAGCTTAATGTTTATAATTGAAAACTTAAAAAAAACTTTCTTTAAGTTTATTTTGCTTGTTGGGAAATTATAAAATTAATTGATTGTTTGATAGAGGAAGTTATGGCTATGAGAAAGTAGAAAAAAGATACCTCGTGTTGAAAGCAAAAAGGATCGTAAACCAAAAAAACTATAAATACATTGTTAATCATAAAAAAATTTATGATTCGCAAAATAATTTTGAAATATTTAGGGAGTTCACAAGTCTTGCTATTTGTCATATTTGCTCTTTTGTAATATTTTTTTAGAACAGTTGTAAAATGAAACTTGTGAGCATCCCATACTTTTTCGTGTGCTATTGTACAATATTTTAACAATAATATTTGACAAAATCAAAATTATTAAAACAGCTTTAGAAAGTTTATAATGCCCAGAAGAAGCGAGAAAAGCAAATTAATGGCTGCGATTTGGGAGAAGTACGCTCAGGACGCAATGATGGAAGGAAGTGAGTCGTCAAATAAGTCATTTATTAGTTTTTTAAATTTATTTGGTGCATTTTTGTTAGGCGATGAAGATGAGGAGGAAGAGATCGATGAAACTTTTAGGTTGAATATGCTTGTGTTGTTGGCAAATCGCCGAAGTGTCCATCTAGGAGTTCCGAAATCTATCAATTGGGATCTGAATGTGTTACAACCTCAAATAGGCGGTTTTCTAAAAGAAAATCAATTAGGGACTTCTCTTCCGACACTGTCCACATATGGTTTGGTTTTCCCCGGAAAACCAAGATCTTTAATAAGTTAAATATGTTATAAATTAAAGATAACTTACTCCATTGCCATGATATGACTCCATTTTTTTATTTAAAATTTGAATATTTTATTGTACTCAGACAAGGAAAAATGTAAATAAATAGAAATGTCTGATCCAATAGCACTCACAAATAGCAAAGTAAACATATTTTTCAAAGTTGTATTGTAATACAACAATTTTACTTGTAAAGCGAAAACAACACTTTTAAAACAGTTCTAAAAAAATAGTATAAAAGAGCAAATATGACAAATAGCACGACTTGTGAACTCCCTAATTGTAAAATTTTATTATTTTTGGTTTTTTAAAGTTAAAGTTTTATTTACTTACAGTAACGAACAAAAGTATTGGCATAGTGAATTTTTCGCAATATAGGCAAAGTATTTTTTAGAAAAATTTAAGTATGCAGTTTAATAATCCATTCAATTTTAGTTTATCAAAGTGCAAGTTTGAAGTTGCTTGAAAATCTGAATATAAAATTGCAAATTAGTATGCAGATTTATTGAATTTTCTTGAGTTTTTCACAAAGTTTACACATTTGATTTTTATGTGTTTGGTGTAGTATGAACTAGAGATGGGCGCGGGATAGCGGGACCCACGGTACTGAATTAAAATTGGCCGGGAGGGGCGGTATCGGGAAGATCTGTAAAAATAAAGCGGGAGGAACGGGACCAAAATCCTTTCCCGACACTACCAATAAAACTGCAACCCCCGCAAATTCACAAAATTTTCCTTAAACACGATGTTTGAAATATGCACTTTTAATGTTTTATTGAGACGAAAAAGAAAAAAAATTATAGGAAGATGCCAGATCCTTCATCATTATTTAAAATTAATATGAAAGACTTGGACATTTTTGTGAACCTTCGATCGGTTTGTAAACCACGCCACACACGTTGAAATCTCAACCGCTCGTTTCAATTTGTTGTCCGTGTGTAGCCTGCTTTAGAGATAGATATCGGGACCCACGGGACTCGCGGTACAATTCTGAAAAATGTCGGGATGGGCGGGTTCGGGACTTAAATATAAATAAATATTTAGTCCCGTGCCCATCTCTAGTATGACCTATGTTTTTATAAAAAATTATCAGACAAGAGTTAAAAACTTTGCATATATGTAATGCGAAAATTCACTGTGCCAAAACTTTTGTTCGACACTGTACATATAAAAAAAATACATACAGTAATTTCTTCTGTTACAATAGTAAAAAATATGTAATTTACTTTGTAGTGCAATCTTGCGGTTCTTTAAATATATATCAGAAATAAATTTGTCGTATCAATAAACTCCCAAGCACAGGTTTGTATTAAAAAAACATCCATAGCAGTTTATTAAATATTAACCTGCATATTTTATCAATTCGTCGGA
>NW_023458577.1:263321-265705 GCF_013731165.1 Rhagoletis pomonella
TTACGTTTATGTGCACAGCCAAAAGTACGAAATATGCATTGTATTTTAAATCTCAATATGTGATGCGGCTTTGTACAGTCTCTGGATGCGTTTTGGTGTTTAATTAGGTTTAAGTTATATGTGAATAGCACTATGGAAGTGTTATGTACAGTAGATTAGTTATGTAGGCAGTTAGATTTAAAATCTTATATAAATAAAGAACGCTCCTCTGTAGCGGTGTGATTCTCTATTAGAAACTCGGTGGTTTCACTTTATAGCGGGCTGGTCATCCATGGTGCATTTTCATGATTAATTCCAAGAATCATTTAAAAAATTCAATGCAATGTAGAATAAAAGTATGGGTACCAAATGCAAGAGGAAATTTCTTTAGAATTTAAAAAAATTCAAATATTTTGGATTCACAAGGACGAATAGCTGGTAAAGTTAGAAGGACGAAATTCGAGGATGTTATCGAGTTTATATAAGTCCTTAACATATAATTTTTTTAAAAACAAATATTGCCAAATTTCAAGGATAAAATTTAAAAGGACATTTTCAATACTCACCAGGCCTTCTGTACCAAAAACTTAAATCCGTTTAAATTCTACAGGATCTCCTCTTTAATTTGATACCCATACTTATTCTCTAAGCACTTTTGTCTGCATTTTTTAAATCATTTTTGAGTAACTGGCGTTAGAGTAAAAAACTAAAAACGCAATTTTACTATATTTGGCCCATGGTTTCGCAAATATATTGATATTTGTGGATAAAATTTACTATCGCGCTGTGTTAGATGGTAAGCCGGGGTGTATCAATTTTTAGTAAATTAGCGTCCTTAAATTTCGAAATATTGCAGTTTCAAGCATTTCTGAAATTTACCGTTATATGAAAAGCGGCCGTAATTTTAGTCCGATATCAGTAATTTTCAATATTTTGCTTTTATGTGGCAAGCACAATAAAAATACCGAGTTTGGTACAAATTGGTAGAACGGTTACCGATATACATATAGGATATCATAAGTGGGCGGTGCCACGTCCATTTTCCAAAATTTTACCATAAACGTATTTCTTGGTAAAGAATTGTTTGCAATCATCAATTTTGAATAAATTAGCTTTCATATTTACTGATTTATCGAAGATTTTGTATTTCTCTAAATTACCGTTATATGGGATATAGGCGTGGTTATGGTCCGATTTTAAAAAATTTCGGGCATTTAGTATGCTGTACTAAGGCCAACAACTGTGCCCAGTTTGGAAGAAATTGGCGCAGCGGTTACCAAGATATACACATGTAACCATAAGTGGGCGTAGCTACGTCCATTTTCCAAAAATTTATAATATTCTTATTTTTCGTCTGAAAATTGTTGTAAATATCATTTTTGAGTGAAAAATCTTCAGTAGTTAATAAAATATCGAGGTTTTCGTATTACCGAAAATTACCGTTATATGGGATGTGGGCGTGGTTATTGTCCGACTTTTAAAATTTTCGGCCATTTAGTTTGCTGTATCAAGGCCAACAACTGTGCCAAGTTTGGAAGAAATTGGTGCAGTGGTTACCAAGATATACACATGTAACCATAAGTGGGCGTGGCTATGCCCATTTTCCAAAAATTTATAATATTCTTATTTTTCGTCTGAAAATTATTGTAAATATCAGTTTTGAGTGAATTATCTTCAGTAGTTACTAAAATATCGCAGTTTTCGTATTTCTGGAAATTACCGTTATATGGGAAGTGGGCGTGGTTACAGTCCGATTTCGCCCATTTTCAATACCAACCTACCTTGGATTAGCGGAAATCTACATGCCAAATTTCGTTGAGATATCTTAGTTTTTGCTCGAGTTATCGTGTACACGGCCGGACGGACAGACGGACGGACAGACAGACATGGCTTAATCGATTTCTCTATTCATTCTGAGCATTTATGTATGCATTTGTCTATATCTATCTCGATTCGTTTTGGCTGTTACAAACAACCGTTATGTGAACAAAATTAATATACCCTTGTGCACAAGTGCGCTCGGGTATAAAAAGAAATATAGCCAATACTGGTCAAGAAAAGGAGTTTCTATTATTGCCATCAGTGCAAATTACAAATCCTGAAAATCCCGGGATTATTTGACAAGAATTCCGGGATTTTTGGGACCTTAAAAATGCCGGGATCCCGGGATTAACATTCCTAGTATGTACATTAGATGGTGACAAATAAAACGAATGTTTTTTTCTTTCAGTACCATCTAAAAATTTCGTTGTCGCTCACAAAAAAAATTATTGTGGCAAAATTTGAAATTGAATGGGCTACAAGGTTGTTTTTTTTATTTGTTATATTTAATTTTTATTAAAAAAAATAGCGGGAAAATTATTATTTTTTCATTAAAAGCTTTTATTTTTGCGAGCTCCAACTAA
>NW_023458577.1:265805-268241 GCF_013731165.1 Rhagoletis pomonella
TTTTTTCATTAAAAGCTTTTATTTTTGCGAGCTCCAACTAATAAATGAAGATAGGAGGCTGAAATTTTGCCACAACAAACCGGGCGACTGGGTCAACTTGTCAAATAAGGTTAAATAACCTACACAAAGAAAGAAGTAATATGTTTTTTTCAAAAATTGTCATTTTCGGGGTTTCCATATTAGCGATTTTAAAATTTTGAACAGAAAAACTTTTTTATAAAGCACTTTCACATTATCGAAATTTACGGCTCATTTGTAATTCATAAACAAATCATGCTGAAATTAACTAATTTTGACATGTAAAATTTGTCAATAAATGCGGAATTCGCGAAAGTTCAACCAATTTTATTTGATATCATAATTTTAAGCTGTTTAATCAGATTTTTTAGAAAAGTTTTATGTGGATGAAATGTGAAACACCAAAAAAATTCTCAAAAATCAGCGCGAATTTCGAGGTACTTGAAACGTTCACTCTTTGTACTGAAATTGAATTAGCTATAAAACTTCATACTCAAAAATTTTCTGTGAGCCTGGTACTTCAGCGCAGTAACATCACGTTGCACACAGGAGTATTTGTATAATAAAACCTGTCGAAATTTAGATTTATCAACTTTCATATAATCTTTAAACATATTATTTCTCAGCAGCCAGTCCCCACCGCTACTTGATTTTTGACTACGCCAAATAGAACATAGCCTTTATTGTGATCAAATTTTCTGCGCTTCCAATAGCAGCATTTGTTTCTTTCGTTATTATGTTTTTTATGGACCAATCTTAAAATAAAACTAGTAGACATGCGAATAGAAAGCATATAATTTATATTTTTTGAATTATTTGAAATGGGGCCTAGGGGATATTTATTTTTAGTAAAAACTTCAAATATGTAACAGTCATTTTGTTTGCTTGTCGAGCCTCCGGAAATATTATTTTATGGGGATATATTTTGCATTCTTGGCTATAAACGTCTGTTATAAAACTGTCCGCCTACGTCTGCTTTCTGCGGAATTCCAAGCAGATGTGTTCAATGCCTAGTTATAGGGAGAATCGGTGCTGGTATAGCTAAAAACTGTTATTGTTATTATTATTATTGCCCATATGCACCGCGACCTCTGAAGTGATCTATTGTGCGTGACCCTCCGCCCTATAGGGGAAGGCTTTGAAGCCTAGCACTTTCAAGGGCATTTTGTTCCAAATTTCAAATGGATTAGGTGCAGCACCACCCAAGTGAGTTAGTCTGCGCCTAGCAAGAGCATCACATTCACAGAGAATGTGTTCTGACGTTTCCTCGTCCAGCTCACAGAAGCGACAGACATTTGTTTCTGAAAGATTCATTTTAATGAGGTGATAGCGAAGGGAGTTATGTCCCGTATAGTACCCAGTGAGAGTTTTTAGGTCTTCTTTGCCTAAGTTGAGTAGTTTCTTTGAAGCTTCTTTTGAAGGGCAGATAAATCGTTTGGCTTGTCTCTGCCCTGGACATTGCATCCAGTGCCTGTTGAACATTTTGTCTACCCAGTTATTTATGATCTCCTTTATGTGTCCTTTGGTGAGCCCCCAAAATGGTTCTGGACCATTAAATACTGCGGTAGCTCCTAGCTTTGCTAGGCAGTCAGCCTCGTCGTTGCCATCATGTAAAACAGTATTCAGCATCATATACCAGCAGGGAATTTATTTTGTGGGACTTCAGTGCCAGTAGGGCTGCCCGACTGTCCGAAAAAATGTAGATATATTTCGATGATGTGGCTCTTCTAAGGCATTCTCTGCCACAAATTTCTATTGCATGAATATCCGCTTAAAAGATACCCATTGGCGCCGATTTATTGACGTTCGGCCCAAATATGCCAGCCCCAGTTTTACCGTTATCAAGTTTAGATCCATCTGTGTACCAAACCTCTCTATTTGGTTTGGTGTATGGGTTCCCTGTATTCCAGAGAGCTCGATCTGCAATGTGTACCTCAAATTTTCTATAGATTTCTAGTTTAGGAACTATTGAGTCACGCATTTGCAATATGGGGTCATTGGCGAATTTTACTAGGACCCTCATGTGACCCTTCATATTCAGAAGTGTTTAGGATTCTTAGTGCCGCGGTGATCGTCTCTTTTTCTATTAAAATAGAAAAGAAGGTATTCCAACCAAGGCGATCGAATCATTCGGTGCAATTTACTTAGTTTTGTGCTTGCGGTCCTTTGTGTAGCCTTGGTCCACCATCGGCTTTACTACAGTATTATATGACCAATAGGTTATTTTGGGAGTAAGGCCCCATGTTTTACCAAGGCGTCGCAAACAGGCAAAGAGAGCCTTTGTCGCCTTGTTGATAACCGCATCCACGAGTATTTTATAAAGAGTTTCCCCCAGATATTTTGCTTCACTGGAGAATTCTATTTCTGTCCTGCTCAAAGAGAGTATAGTCATAGTTAACTTTCTCCTTCGAGTAAATT
>NW_023458577.1:268341-269425 GCF_013731165.1 Rhagoletis pomonella
ATTTATTGTACTTCAGAGACAACGACATGCATGATATCTCCTCACACTAAAATTGCATAACAGTGAATATTATTTTGGAATGCCATATAACACAATTTAAATTAACGTTTGATTACTTACTTTTATCTACATACAAGTAAACCTTTGCAATCACTTAGTATTTGTTAAAGCAACAAGTTGTCCTTATATGTGTTAAATATAAAAAATATATACATATATATTATACACTTGACTTTCACTGTACACAGCACAGACATGAGCATGTGTTCTTCATAAAAATTTTACAAACAAACTCATGAGCATGTGCTTTATATCGAACAGCACACACATGCGCATTTGCATTTTTTTTTAATTTTCGAAGCACACACATGAGCAAGTGTTTCGTATCAAAGCGCACACACGTGAGTTGTGCGCAATTTTTTTTTTATAAACGCACACTCATGTGCATGAGCAGTGAGCTCAATGGAACTTTTTTCAAGCACATGTGTGTGCAGAGCATGTGCGTGCAAATACGAACCCTGCTTTTGATTGCTTAAATATTTTAAATGATTATTTAAATATAAAGAAAAAATTTACAAGTATGTAATTACGCACTATGGTTGTTCGCAAAAAAATTAAATCAACGCCATTTTTTATTAATAAAAAAAAATATAAAAAAATCAACGGGAATTTTAAGCAGAATTGACTATACTCAAATAGTATTTGCTTTAAAACTCTATACCTTAAATTGTTCTAAAAATGCAGTGTACAAAATTCGAAATTTAGATGAAAATTTTTTGAATTTTTCTATATGTATATAGTTTGAATCCTCGATTTTTACTCTAAAAATATTGCAAATATTAAAAAAAAATATTTTTTTTGAGTTACTGTATTTGTCTATAATAGCTCGAGTTGAAGTTTTTAAATAATGAAGTTTCATTGTTGCCTTTAGTTTCATCACTTCCGCTTTTGGTTGAAGGAAACTGAAAATGTATTAATTAATTAATCCCCCGGCTTTTTACCCTCCATTCCCGCCCAACCGACACGAGGGGCGCAGTCCGCATGACGTACGGAACCTTTTTTTTTTTTTTTTTTTTTTTTTTTT
>NW_023458577.1:269525-296273 GCF_013731165.1 Rhagoletis pomonella
TTTTTTTTTTTTTTTTTTTTTTTTTTAGTTTTTTCGTGCCGAGTAGTGGAAACAGGAGTTTGTTAAGTGTCGAGATCTAAAACTATTCAGCTACAGAATCAAATTCATCAGCTGATTGGATATGCTAAAGATAGTATTTCAATTATTGAGAGTGGAAATAATAGTTTTCTTTATAGTAAAAATCGAGTCCGATACGTCAAACGTGCTGGAATGACAGTTAAAATCTTGACATAAACCACGGAATGATTCGTTTAGTTCAAAATTAGTTTTGCATGGCTTTAAAAATAGAGGTCGAAAGTGTCTTGACATTCGAGAAGGAACATTAAAATTTACCTCAGCCAGGAGGGCCGGGCTATTAATCCAGCCTGTCATTAATTTTACGATAAATATTATACCAAGCATTTCTCTACGACTTGCGAGTGTAGGCAAATTTATGAGCTTTAGACGACTTGTGTAAGGGGGGAGATTGTAATCTGAATCCCAGTTAAAATTACGCAATGCAAAAAGCAAGAATTGTTTTTGAATTGATTCAATCCTTTCTGAATGAACTTGGTAGCGGGGATTCCAAACAATAGATCCGTATTCTAGTATAGGTCTAACTAAACTGGTAAAAAGAGCTTTTGTAACATAAGGATCTTTGAACTCTTTTGACCATCGCCTTACAAATGCAAAAACGCCTTTGGCTTTATTGACTGTAACATTAATATGATGGTTGAAATTCAGTTTGGAATCCATTGTGATACCAAGATCGACAAAATTGGATACCTGCTCCAGATTATAATTTGATATTGAATAAACAGCTGGTTGAACAGCCCTCCGAGAGAAACACATAACTTTACATTTTTGAAGGTTTAGTGGCATATAGTTTGTATTACACCAACTAACCACGTTGTTCAGATCCGCTTGTAACAGAGACCTTTCTTCGATAGAGGACAATGTTTTAAAAAGTTTCACATCATTGGCATACATTAAAATTTTTGAATGTTTTATTATAGAAGAAATATCATTAATGAATATCAGGAACAGAATCGGACCAAGGTGACTTCCCTGAGGAACTCCTTAATAAACTTTAATGATGTTGGAAGAACAATTATTAACAATAACTCTTTGTGTTCTATCAGAGAGGTAAGATGAGATCCATTGAAGAAGACTGGGCTGAAAGCCGATTAGGTCGAGTTTACGGATGAGTAACGAGTGACATACTTTGTCAAAAGCTTTACTGAAATCGGTGTAAATTACGTCGGTATGAGCATTTTCCCTAAAACCGTTTGAGACATGAGTTGTAAACTCTAATAAATTAGTCATAGTAGATTTTCCTTTAGAAAACCCGTGTTGAGATTGTGTAATTGAAGAAGATATAGAATGTGTCAGCTGGTTAACAATAATTGCTTCGAATAATTTGGGGATAGCGGAGAGTTTCGCTATGCCTCGATAGTTTTCTATAGACGACCTGCTGCCGTTTTTGTGAAGTGGTATTATGAAAGACTCCTTCCAGGCTGACGGAAAAACGCCATGTTTAAGTGACAAATTGAATAGAGTTGTTAAAGGCTCGCAGATGTTCTCAGCGCAGTTTTTAAGAAAACAGGTCGGAATATGATCAGGTCCAGGCCTAAATGACGCTTTTAAGGTTTTTAAAGAGTGTAAAACTTCATCGGAGGATATTACTGGAATATAAGCAGAGTTGATTGGACAAAGCTCGTACGGATAGTCTCCACTTATAGGGAAGTCTACAGAATAATTGGACCTAAAGAACCGAGCAAACATGTTGGCAATGAGTTGGCTGTCGCTAGATACAGTGTTGCGATAATGCATAGCGGACGGAAAACCATGTGCCTTACGCTTTGAATTTACGAAACCATAGAATGATTTAGGATTGTTAATTAAATTCTTCTTAATTTTACATAAATATGAATTATAACATTTCTTATTTAATGCAAAGTAGCTATGCCGCAAAACTGAGTACCTTAGGTAATCACGGTGTAAGCCCGTTCTTTTATACAGTTTAAAAGAGTGCGACTTTTTATTTTTCAATTTTTTAAGCTCTTTAGCGAACCATAATTGTATTGGTTCTTCATGAACAATATTACGTATTGGCACATACTTTCGAAACAAATTGAAAACAGTATCATTAAAGTGCTCAACGCTACGCTCCACGTCATCTCTATATATTGGCCAAGATAACTTTGAAAGTTCTTTGTTAATTTTCCTGAAATTTGCTTTCGCAAAAACATATCTAGTACTTGAACTTGACTTATTATTATGTATTTCATTTATGATTTCGTAGCTTAACTCAAGAGCAGGATGGTATGCATCTTCCGGCAAAACTAGGGGATCACACCGATTAATAGAGGCCTTCGGAACATCATCAACGTAAACGAGATCCAAGACCTTTCCAAACTTATTTGGACATATATTTATTTGTTTGAGGCAAAGTTCAGCCATTTCCTCCAGAAATACATTGTAACTATCTCTAGATGAAACTGGTACAACATCGGTGTCAATGATGTTCCATGAAATATGTGGCAGATTTAAATCGCCCAACACAATCATAGAATCGGATGCCGTAAGCATTGCATTTACGGTCTCAAGTAAAGAAACTAGCTGCATATATACCGATACGGCAGAATTAGGAGGGATGTAGCAAAGAGCTAAATAAATATAAGTTTTTCCAGCCTGTACACGTATACATTTAAATTCGGTATATTCAATGACAGGGAGACTAACTTCCTCGGATGGTATCGATGAATGCACCGCAAAAAGAACACCACCGCCGATTCTGCCCACGCGGTCACTCCTGTATATTTGATATTCATTTGGAAGAATTTCGGAATTAAAAATATGAGGTTTGAGCCATGTTTCGGTCAAGGAAATAATATTATAATTGCAGTCAAAACCTTTTAAATATAAGTCAGTTAATTTGGTATTCAAACCTTTAACGTTTTGATAGTAAATACTTAAATTAGACTTGCGAGTTAGTTTTTTGAATCCGAATTAAGATTAGAAATTTTAGCTACGTTATTATTACTTTTATTAGGTTTATACTCAAACTCGCGAACAAACGCCCCCGGTCGGCCAAAATGAACTATTTAGTAGTGAATCAAAATCTTCGGAAGCTACATCAATTTTAAAAGATGAAATATCGCGATCGTATTTAAAATTAAATTTACGAATAAATACATCTTTAGTTCTAATTTTAGTCGATATGTATGACTTTATATCATCCGAAGAAGTATCTTTAGCAAATCTAGAGACAAAGATTGATCTTCTCGGAGGAATTACAACCAACTTTTTGGTAATGATGTCCGATGTGCGGGGCTCCGAATTATTCGGAGGAACTAAGTTAGACAGTGGAGTTTGAGATGTTGATGGCAACACTGTTAAATCAACGGTTTGACTATTTTTAGAAGTAGACCTAGTGGATATGGCTTTAGAAATCGGAGGCTCCAATGCCTGAGGGCATGGAGAAGATAAATTAATAAGTTCTAAGGACTGGGATGGAGGATTTTTTTTACTAGAATACGTGGCTGTCTTTTTAGGTGGACTAATAACATGCCCACCTTTATTTTCTCGGCTATCCTCAGAGTGTGGAGGGTCGTCGATGCAAGTGAAAGACCTAAACATTTTTTCGTAATGCTTAAATTTCTCAACAAGCGCCGACAGATCCTTTCCGATCTCAGAAAAACCATTTCTGGACTGCCTGAAGAATTTAAATAAATCAACTTCGGTTGATCTACATTTTTGACAAGACCAACGAAGACCCTTACCCTCGTTAATAGCGTCTAAAACTCTACCGCTCAAACCAGCACATTTTATATGGGCAATCCCATCGCAGAGCCAGCATGACACATAGGAGTCGCTTTTAACGTGGCAATTGGTGTAAATACACGACATGTTTAAAATTATATTTATTTTTAGGTTTTAGAAGCAAAAAAGCAAAAACGGTTTTGAAAACGATGTATTAATCAGTGAACCAATCAGCTGGTAAATATCAGTTAGCGAACAGTTTTAGATGCACTGTATATTTGACACCTAATAAACACAACGCAAACAGCTGTGACAAAGATGAAACAGCAGAAATGACAAAAAGACAAAAAGAGCAAAATCAATGTGCACAAACAAAAACAATTGTACAACAACAATAAATTATATGAAACAAAATACTCGGCACATGCAATTAAGAATATCAAGTTAAATTAATCAAATTTACGGGAAATTTTGATGTTTTACTTATCTTTAAATTGTGCACCAGAAGTTTATTAACACTTTTTTTAATTTTTTACTCTAATAAGCGTAAACAGCTTTATCAAACACAAAATTTAGACAGATCACAGAAAAACACAGCTTCACAGCTTGACGTTTGCGTATATGCCAATAATATGACTCAAATACCGTATAACTAGTTAAATAAAAAGTTCTTAGAATCAATTTTAATTCTTATTGAAATAACTAAAAAAAAATATAAAAAAATATAGTTTTAATTAGAATAAATAAGAAAATAACAAAACTATAGTTTTTATTAAAATAATTGTTAAAAAGTTATTGGTAGATATTTCCCAGATTTGGTAGATTTTTTTCAAGTGGATGGTAAATATTTTTTTTAGTCAGTGGCAACCCTGGCTCCACCGACAAACACTATTTCGCCCGACTTGAGCTCATCCTACTATTTATTTGGTGTGTACATACATATGTACACTTGAGTGTCGGTAGACTTCACTCCTATCGGTTCGAGTGAAATGAAATTGGTAAATATAACGAAGGGGGAACAAAAGAATATTTTGTTGCAGCCAGTACGCGACATTTCGAACTGTAAAACAATGGCTAAATTCTATTCTACGCATATCTCAAAAATCGGACCATAAATAACATTTTTTGGAATAGATCGGTCCCTGGTCCACTTTTCAGAAAAAAAGTATCCTATATGTTAATCCTGGCAATAAGCTACGTACCAGCCAAATTTCAAGAAAGTCGCACCATAAATAAGATGTTTTCCAATAGATCGGTATCTGGTCCACCTATCAAAAAAAATATCCTATATGTTAACCCAGACAATAAGCTACCTACGTGCCGAATTTCAGCAAGTCGCACCATAAATACGATTATTTCCAATATATCGGTATCTGGTCCACCTATCAGAAAAAATATCCTATATGCCAAATTTCAAGCAAATCGGACCATAAATAAGACTTTTTCGAATAGATCGGTCCCTGGCCCACTTAATGCTTATGCTAATCTAGGCAAAAGGCTACATACGTACCAAATGCATTTTTTTAGCGTAGCTCGACCCCTGCGCCACCTATCAGCAAAATTAAAACTTTGTGTACTCCTCCTTCTAAACATCTTTCTAAAAAAGCAGCAACCATTCGAATCGGTTATGAAACATGAGATAAAATTGTTCCAAATTGATTCATGCGTACAATGAATTCCACAATTATCCGAAATTTTCCAAGCTTCGCAACGATTTTTACACCTTTACATCGTCTAAAATCATCAAATCTTGCGATAAAATGCAAAATTTGGTCTAAAAAAAATTCAATTTTTCGCGTTCTTCCGGACTTATCCGAATTTTCAACTTAGAATTTTCTATGTTTCCATTCGAAAGGCATTCCGAAAGAGTTGCACAAAAAATTGCATACAAAAAAATTAAATTTCGATTTTTCCAATTTCCAGACTTTCCCGGAAGGTTTTCCCAAAGTTTTCTTTCGTATAAACCTTCTCCTGGCAATTACAAACAACTAAAAAAAAATTTTGCCAAATCGGCCCAACCGTTCTCAACTGATGAATTACTATACATTTTTCACACCATTTTTTATATGAAGGGGTTAGAATCAAAAGGAAAAAGGTTTTCTTACACGATATGTATTTGCATGTGTTCATGCCACTTTTTACATATGGAAATGCCAACATATCGTGTAAAGGCAAATTAGGTTTGTTTCTGTACAAGGCAGATGCACGTACATACGAAATAGAAATGTTTCTATTTTCATCTGACAAATGGGTAGAATCATCTGAGTTTAGTTTATTTCATTTTCAATGAACGTATTTTTAAATAGTTAAATAAATACTGTGAATTTGACAGACATACGCAATTACATATGTATTGAAAGTCACATTTACAGATGCAAATACATATCGTGTAAAAACACCTTAAGTAAGTCTGACATTGTTTTGACATAATTAAGGTTAAAGGTGATTACTTATTGTAAATTCTGGGTAAATGTGTTTGAATGATTCTAGCCTAAATGAATGCAGGTTAATTAACTAATTCAAAGAATGCTTACTACAGATGGAAAAAAACTGAAATATATTTTTTTGTCACTTGGATCCTTTTACTTCTAAGGACCTACTTAGGTTAATTTCTGTAAGGAAATAAATGGAAAAGCTTATTTTTATGAAAATCTACATTTTATTATGTAAAAAGGTATTATATACAACATTAACGTGGGCTTTATTTGATTCTGTATTTTCTTCTTGAACTATAATCGCCTTTTGAGTTTGCTTTTTAGAACTGTTGTTGTTTGCTTTTGTCTCATGGAGAATATTTAAGTAAAAATTTTGATGAATAGGTGGAATAAATGGTAGAAGTTGAGTTAAATTTTCCCATTTTAAGTACGGAATCTTCGGTGGACTTGGATGTAAGGGCTTAATCACATCTTCATGACTTGAATTGGATCTTTTTGTCACCAAATAGACACTATATTTAACTATACAAATATGGGTATAACTTATATTTTCAAAAAATATCACTTAGACCCTTATGATTCTAACCCCTTCATATATATGTAGATTTAACCATTTTTCAAAAAGAAAAGTTTTGATAAGCGAAAAGTAAAATTTAAGTTAAACTAAATTACCTCTAACCAGAAATTTGAAAACAAGTTTTGTTAAAAAGTTCTTTTGTTCATTTTCATCATTTCAATCATAATGTCTTTTTTAGGTTTTCATAAGATTATTTATAACTAGGGAAGACAAAAATATGCAAATGCATATCGCATATGGGCATTCCCATGGTGGCGCACGTGACAGTCGTACGATTTCAATGTGATACAAAAAAGGAATACCATTTGTTTTCTTTAACTTTTTTGGGCCATTGTATAGCACATAATTAGCTCTATATTTAACCGAAAAATGAAATCAATCGAACTGCTTGGTCCTGAAATATAAGCATTTAAAGAGAGTGTCGTTACGTGACAAAAACTGGAAGTTGATTTTTTCTTTTCTTACAAAATCGCAAAACTCTGCGAATTGTGTATGGCTATTTTCATGAAACTTATTTTAATATGATTTGGAGCAATTCTAGTTGTTTTTAGAGTTTTTTGAATTAATGCAAATTGTTTCAATTCTATTTTACAACGCCAAGTGTGAAACGTGACGTGACGTGGCGTCACGTGACATAAATTTCCATCGTTATATTTTTGTTAATATTGCTTTTAAATGAATTTTTAACGCAAATAAAACTTGTATTTTATGTAGAATATACTTTATATTTTGACTTCAGCGCCAATTCAGGGTAAATTTATTACAAATCTATGATTTATTATGTTTCAACCACATACGCCAAATTCGAACCAAATCGGACCATAAATACGGTTTTTCGGAATATCTCGACCTTGGCACCACCTAGGAAGACCATTTTATGCAAACATGATTCTACTTACATAGCCAGTATATACTTTAAAAAGTAGACAAATCGGCCCGTAAATACGTTAGATATAAAACTTTTATTTTTTTTGTCGTGGTGGACCTTCCGCTGGAAACACCCATATGCAAATGCATATTATGACACAAAATGCATATTTTGGCTAAAAAGCATAAAACTGCATAAACATGATTATTTCGGTAATAAGATAATTAATTTTCGCATAATTTCATCTGACAATACCTTTGCGGAGATAGGCAGGATTGCTGACAAGGTTTGTTTAATTTACAAAAAGAAAAAGCTGACAAACAACGGAAAGTCCCGTTATTTTCAAGTAAAAAATTTTAATATACTCGTAAAAATATTTCGACTGTTGTTTTCCAATAGTGAAGTTTCGCACTAAACCGGGTTTGGTGGTTGAAAAATTCAATCAAAATTTTTCGTTTTTAGCGAAAGCTGTTTAACAGTGTTGGATTCTGTAACTGTGTGTGTACACTGAAAATTGTGTGAACTCTTCATTTTCCGATTCAGGAAGTGTGAGAATGAGTTTTAGCTGTCAAAATTGTGTAAACTTCCTCATTTTGCGATCCAGCGCGTGAGAGAATAAGTTTTAACTGTCAAAATTGTGTACACTTATCTTCCGAAAAACTCACTGAATTTTATTCGGTGAGTTTTTGGTTGTGAGCTTTGCACTCGGTGTACACTACATATTCTCACAGTTACAGAATCCAGCTCCAGATGTGTCGCGGATTGAGCAGGAAGTTTTATTCTGCATCTATTGTAAGTGCTTAATATCAGCAACAAAAATATTTTGTGTGAAGCAACACTTCAATAAAATGTGGCAATATTTTCACCTGGACAATTTTTTATCTTTTAAATTCCGTACATACATGTATGCAATGTGTATTAAACAAGGTGTGATTTACAACTCGGGTCGGCCCTCTTTTAAGGTACTATTATGCCAAAAAATATAAACAACGATTCAAAATTCATAAACAAATTTTTCAATTTGACTTTATAGGATGGTGCTTCTGAGGGCAATGTCAAATTCAATCACACTTTGTTAAATACATTTTGTATGTATGTATGTACAAGAACTTTTTATGCTTTAATCGAAAAAATGTTCGTTATATACATTTTTGCGGCATATATCAAGCATATTTTTAATATTTTGGAGTTATTTGAATGATCATATAATTAAGTTTTTTGTGCATATTTTTGTCTTCCCTATTTATAACCAAGGCTGGCAAATCTAAGCAAATGCTTGAAAAAGCTTATTTTGCATAGATAAATCTGGCTATTTCGTTGGTTTTTGCATACATTCGACTTATGTGCTTATTTTGCGTAAATGACAATATTTAATACATTTTCGAAGAAATAGATGACAGAAATACGTGAAACAAGGGGAATTAATGCATATGTTTTTATACTTTTGCTACCCCCTTGAAGGAATTCTAATTTTAAATGACAGAGAAGGCCATTTAAAAAAGAATGTTTTCTTAAACT
Source organism: Rhagoletis pomonella (assembly GCF_013731165.1). Taxonomy (NCBI): domain Eukaryota; kingdom Metazoa; phylum Arthropoda; class Insecta; order Diptera; family Tephritidae; genus Rhagoletis; species Rhagoletis pomonella. The sequence continues at coordinate 278,668 of NW_023458577.1, forward strand.
ATACGAGATTATTAAATAAAATTAAATAAAACTTCATTGATTTAGCATACTTAAGAGCATATTTTGGTACTTTATCGAGCTTTTTATAGCGCTTACTTTCCATTTTTTGCCAGCCCTGTTTACAATATGTGAGAAATCATGTACATCTTTTTGCCAACACACAAAGGAGTATTTGCATAGTGAAACCGGTCAAATTTATTTGGTGTGTTTTTCTGCTAAGTAATGAAAGAAAACACGGAACTTTATCATAATTAATATGAGAAAAAAAGGCTAATTCCATTTGTCTTAGGTTCATTTTCGTGACAACTGTAAAGAAACTTTGTATTACGAATGGCAACTATCTTCACTTGCTTTAGAGTTATCGATAATCGAAATTTGACAGTTCGACAACCAGCAAGCGGCTGTAAACAAGCTGTGCGAGTAAAACTAAATTATTAAAATAAAGAGTTTTAAAGCAAAGACAGCAATAAAGCTAAGTTCATCACAATTAATTGTTTAAGAGGAAGAGAAGTGCATGAACGCGGCCTCAATCAGGCGCCATTTAAAGGATAATTCCAATTCATTTTCAAAGCATATTGAGGACTTCCAAAAGAAGCTGTAGTATAATTGGTTAAAAAACAGATGAACCACTTCGTTCAACTTCAATACATCTGCTGTTTTGTTATTTTCACCACATTCTGTAAAAGCAAACTGCATTGTAAAATGTTAATATCGTTCAAATTATTAAAAAGTAAAATATATGACACACTTTTCAATTTACGCTCCTAAATACGCTCCAAAAACATTCCCAGCAACCACAACAATGTAGTCGCCTGTATACATACTTTGTAGCAACTGAAGTTGTCAGTTGAAAGTTGCCAGTTGCCATCTGTAATACCGTTTTGGCAACTAGCAACGCAACTGAAGCTCGATTGCTATCGATAATCGACCCATTAGATCGGCGAGTTCGGGTATGCCCTCCGTTTTTTCAAATTAGCTCTCTTTTACGAACAATTGCGAATTGTGTAAAATTTTCAGTTTCCAAAATGTTGATGCTTCCTCCGTTTAAATTAAATAAATATCTCAAAAATATATTTAAAAAAAAAAACCAACCACATGCAACAAGCCCTACGTATCACACAAAAATGGTATCAGGATAAAGGAATAACTATTAATCCTACGATTACTACTATTGTACAATTTACTCGAAGGAGAAAGTTAACTATGACTATACTCTCTTTGAGCGGGACAGAAATAGAATTCTCCATTGAAGCAAAATATCTGGGGGAAACTCTTTATAAAATACTCATGGATGCGGTTATCAACAAGGCGACAAAGGCTTTCTTTGCCTGTTTGCGACACCTTGGTAAAACATGGGGCCTTACTCCCAAAATAACCTATTGGTCATATATTACTGTAGTAAAGCCGATAGTAACCTATGCATCCTTAGCATGGTGGACCAAGGCTACACAAAGGACCGCAAGCACAAAACTAAGTAAATTGCACCGAATGATTTGATCGCCTTGGTTGGAATACCTCCCTTTTCTATTTTAATAGAAAAAGAGACGATCACCGCGGCACTAAGAATCCTAAACACTTCTGATCAGAAGATCGGAAATATGAAGGGTCACATGAGGGTCCTAATAAAATTCGCCAATGACCCCATATTGCAAATGCGTGACTCAATAGTTCCTAACTAGAAATCTATAGAAAATTTGAGGTACACATTGCAGATCGAGCTCTCTGGAATACAGGGAACCCATACACCAAACCAAATAGAGAGGTTTGGTACACAGATGGATCTAAACTTGATAACGGTAAAACTGGGGCTGGCATATTTGGGCGGAACGTCAATAAATCGATGCCAATGGGTATCTTTTAAGCGGATATTCATGCAATAGAAATTTGTGGCAGAGAATGCCTTAGAAGAGCCACATCATCGAAATATATCTACATTTCTTCGGACAGTCAGGCAGCCCTACTGGCACTGAAGTCCCACAAAATAAATTCCCAGCTGGTATATGATGCTGAATACTGTTTTACATAATGGCAACGACGAGGCTGACTGCCTAGCCAAGCTAGGAGCTACCGCAGTATTTAATGGTCCATAACCATTTTGTGGGCTCACCAAAGGACACATAAAGGAGATCATAAATAACTGGGTAGACAAAATGTTCAACAGGCAACGATTTATCTTCCCTTCAAAAGAAGCTTCAAAGAAACTACTCAACTTAGGCAAAGAAGACCTAAAAACTCTCACTGGGTACTATACGGGACATAACTCGCTATCACCTCATTAAAATGAATCTTTATGAAACAAATGTCTGTCGCTTCTGTGAGCTGGACGAGGAAACGCCAGAACACATTCGCTCGGAAAGTATTCAACTCGGAACCCGCTGGTGGTAGCAGAGGAATAGGGAAAGGCCAGGTGGAGAAGGACTTGGCTTCACTTGGCATTTCCAATTGGCGTCAGTTGGCACAGAAGAAAACGTCCGACGTTCTTTGTTGAGCTAGGCTTAAATTGCTTAGGCGGTTACAGCGCTAAATAAGAAGATAAGAATGAGTAGGGCCGAGTAGGATCCTCATTCCTTTACCGAAAAGTAATGCAAAGGATCCATCAAGGGTCTCCGAGAAAAAAACCGGCAACGTGCAATAATGTTAATGGAATTAATGTCACACAATTTAAAAGTTAATTAATGTCAATGACAATAATGCATGAGCCAAAAGTGAAATAATGGCAGTAGAATTATGGAAATAATGCCAATGAGATTAATACAAAATCGAAAAGAGAATTAATGTGGAAATAACGTACATGGACACTATTTCTTATCGTCCATAGACAATGGTTTACCTCTTCGAAAGCGCAGTAAAATCCATGGACATTATTGCGCTATCTAAAAAATATTGACAAAATACACTTCTAGCATACTACATACTATGAACATAGTAGTATATAGCTTTAAAAGTGCATAACACCACGGCGGTCCGCGTTTGGGTTACCCCGCATCGCGTTGCGCAGTACACGCCGGCAAACCACGCGTCGCGACGGGTGAGACCATCCATAGTGAAAATTTTTAATCAGCTCTAACTTCGGAATCATAGTACATGAACTCGAAATTTGAAATGCACAGATACCTATGGTAGGTGCTTGTAGAAAGATATATGTATATAAATGAGTTTATAAAAGGGGGCGTGGCACATCTCATAGGTGTGGAATCGTTTATCAGCTATAACAGCAGGCAGTATTAGTGATCTCATTGAATTGCATTTTGAAGATTTGTTATAATTGATCAAAGTGAAATTCAAATAAATTATAGATGATAAGAAGTTCACCGGGTCATCTTCTAGTCTTTAATATATACTAAGTTAATATACGGATTAGCATTTACTAAAGTGTTACGAACGTTAGTTTTTTAATACAATAGGAAAAAAATAACTAAAATTTAAAGGATTGACACATAATGGCTAGAGTCGTCGCATGTGTGTATTCTTGCATATACATATATATATACAAACATTTGGTGTTATAAAAGTTTTATAAAGCTCTACTTGTAATTAGGAAAAATACCGAAAAAAATTATAAAATTGATTGATAGAGAGGAAGTTATGGCTATGAGAAAGTAGAAAAAAGATACCTCGTGTTGAAAGCAAAAAGGATCTTAAACCAAAAAAACTATAAATACATTGTTAATCATAAAAAAATTTATGAATCGCAAAATAATTTTGAAATATTGTAAAATTTTATTATTTTTGTTTTTTGTAAGTTAAAGTTTTATTTCCTTACAGTAACGAACAAAAGTATTGGCACAGTGAATTTTTCGCAATATAGGCAAAGTATTTTTTAGAAAAATTTAAGTATGCAGTTTAATAATCCATTCAATTTTAGTTTATCAAAGTGCAAGTTTGAAGTTGCTTGAAAATCTGAATATAAAATTGCAAATTAGTATGCAGATTTATTGAATTTTCCTGAGTTTTTCACAAAGTTTACACATTTGATTTTTATGTGTTTGGTGTAGTATGAACTAGAGATGGGCGCGGGATAGCGGGACCCGCAGGACCCACGGTACTGAATTAAAATTGGCCGGGATGGGCGGTATCGGGAAGATCTGTAAAAATTAAGCGGGTGGGACGGGACCAAAATCCTTTCCCGACACTGCCGATAAAACCGCAACCCCCGCAAATTCACAAAATCTTCCTTAAAAACGATTTTGAAATATGCACTTTTAATGTTTTATTGAGACGAAAAAGAAAAAAAATTATAGGAAGATGCCAGATCCTTCATTATTATTTAAAATTAAAATGAAAGACATGAACATTTTTGTGAACCTTCGATCGGTTTGTAAACCTCGCCACACACGTTGTAATCTCAACCGCTCGTTTCAATTTGTTGTCCGTGTGTAGCCTGCTTTAGAGATAGATATCGGGACCCACGGGACCCGCGGTACAATTCAGAAAAATATCGGGATAGGCGGGTTCGGGACTTAAAAATCGAATTTCGGGATGGGCGGGGTCGGGATTAAATATTTAGTCCCGTGCCCATCTCTAGTATGAATTATGTTTTTATAAAAAATTATCAGAAAATAGTTAAAAACTTTGCATTTATGTAATGCGAAAATTCACTGTGCCAAAACTTTTGTTCGACACTGTACATATAAAAAAATACATACAGTAATTTCTCCTGTTACAATAGTAAAAAATATGTAATTTACTTTGTAGTGCAATCTTGCGGTTCTTTAAATATATATCAGAAATAAATTTGTCGTATCAATAAACTCCCAAGCACAGGTTTGTATTAAAAAAAAACATCCGTAGCAGTTTATTAAATATTAACCTGCATATTTTATCAATTCGTCGGAATATTTTTTTATGTATGTTACCGCATAACTTTGGACTACGTTACCCGTTTTCTATAATTCTTTTTTAATGGAAAGGTGGTTCCTCAGAGGTAGTCTCCTACTAATTGAGTGTAGATCCCATAATTGGGCCATGAAGAAAATAACAGTACTCTTAAATTTGTATATAAGAATTGAAGACGGTTTTGTTTTTTGTTTAAAATTTACTGCAGTGTCCACAGCTTCTATAAAAGAGTCGTATGAACTGCTTCGCCTAATACTTCGGCTTTTGTTCTATTTTTATCTCGAGGTTAAGTGCATTGTTTGATGGGGGATATCATTGCCAAACATGATAGTAATTTGTTTGCCATCAATAAACACTAATTTGACGGAGTTACAGTATTCCACATCGATGCGAGCCTCAAAAGCTTTGAATAACATTTGCGAGTTTTTACCGCTCAGGTAGGTGGCAGGCCTATAAAAAATATTTCTTAATCAATAATGTTTCAGATACTTTTCGTTTGACACCTATATTATAATACATACTTTATCTTATTAGCGTAATTGAATTAAATTTTCGAAATTGGTGGCAACCCGACTCAAAAATATTTTCAGTAGTAAGATACCCATATTGCAATATTTAGTTTATCTTACCAATTTAATTAAAAAAATTTTGAAACAGGTGGCAAAAACCAACCATGCAATAAGGCTGACATATAAAAAAAAAAATCCCTCGAAACCTTTCGCTATTTTGATGCCATATGGCGTCATGCTTTTTTGAATACTCACAATTTAACTGAGCTTATCTGAAATTATATTTTTATATGCAACGCTGTAATGGGAAGTTTTATAGACTATATTTTAGTACGGTATTGTTATTTGTATCCATAGTAGATGAAAAATTTCAATTTTAAAACTTTACTAAAATATCGCTTTTCTTCTGCTTAGAAACGTCTACATTAAAATACAATATTTTACCAAATAACCCAATAAATTAAAAAAATAAATAAATATGCTATACACCCCTATTGCGAGTGTCGACTGGCAGTAGATAAACGACTATTAAGCGATTATCGATTATCGATGCTATTGTGAGTGTCGCTTAGTCGCTCAATTAGCGACTGTGAATACTTTTTAATCGCTCATCCTTCTATTGCTGTTTTTAGTCGTTGGAGTTTGCGTTTATAAAATTTACATAAGAAAGTGGTACTATAATGGATAAAAAGTAAGTCAATTGAATTGGAAGTTGTTAATAATTGTGAAATATACATATGTATGTACATATGTGTCTGAATTACAGATAAAAAATTGTAAGCAACAAAAGGCAACTTGCGCGGTTGGTCGAGCTGATGCAGGAGAGTGAGGACATAGGCAAAGGAATTTCCGTAAAGAGCAGGGGAGGAAGCTCCGCTTCTTTTGTGAAAGATATACAATATTTCTTGTGCATATAATTCCGGCTACGCCATCCACAGTGTTTTTGCGCAGAACCAACATCAAAGTTTACAAAAAACTGCATAATTTATTAATTAACTAATGCTCGGAAACTTGAAATCTTTATGTTAAATTAAAGTTTAATTCTTTCACTACACTTGTATGGTAAAGTTTTAAAACTCGGGTCACGCGTTTGGACACAAATACTCAACATCATTGTACAAATAACTAAACGGTACCGTATTTCTTAAACTTTCATAAAATTTATTAATGAGGATAACAGCTTTTCCTGCAAATCCTGTAAAACCTAAAAACCTTGAAGCATCGGGAACGCAACTTCTATTCATAAAATTCACATATCTATTAGCTTCCACATCATCTTCCTCATCACTAAACCATATTTCAACTGTGTCCATTTTTTAAATTTTATAATAAAAGCAATTATTTTAAAAGTGATGTAAATGAAACATTAAAGAAACAAATGTAAACAAACAAACAGCTGTTTACAATTCCGCCACCATTCACAATAGTACAAATTTTTATCGATCAAGTTACACAATAGCAAAATAAAAGATGATCGACTCGATCGACAAATTTCTATTCTACTGCCAGTCGACACTCCCAATAGGGGCCATAGTCTCCAAAATAGTGTCAAATATTGCTAGAACTTGTAATTTAATTTAAAAAAACCTAATAAACGCGTGGTATATTTTTAAATTTGTATGATGCCATATGGCATCAATGATATTTGAAGGAGCTGAAATCCGCATCAGCAAATAACGATTTATTTGTACTGGTAAATTGCAACTGGTAAATTTTTTAAATAAATTATTAAATCTATGCATTTTCCAACTTGTTTTATTGAATTTTCGTAGTGTTATTTCATTTAATTTAAATAAAATAAAATACTATATTAAAAAATCTTTGCGCATTTTTTTCACCATATGGCATCATTCTAAAAAACACTTTGGAAAAAAATTAAATTGAATGTTATTAAGTTAAGTATTAAAGATCATTTAATAAAAAAATCGATTTTTAAAGCCCGAATCTAAAAAGATGTACCGAAAGGGTTAAAATTTTTTAATGTAGCTGATTGACTAATCCTTATTAATACATACAAATTTGTAAACTAAATATTTCCATTTGAAAAGACAATCTTAACTAATAGTCAAATATAAATTTAGTTTAGTAAGTCGAGTGAAGTACCAAACTTACATTTTTTCACTTGCTTTCATGCAAATAGAGGAATATTAACTGGAAATCGACAACTGAGTAGAAGATCGACGTATCTCGGCAGCCAGTTCGAAAACGCCCTATTTCAGAAAACTTTTCAAGAACGCCCTATCTCAGAACTCGGTTCAAAAGCGTCCTATCTCATCACATTTTCAATACATTTTCAGTTGAGATAGGGCGTTTTTGAACCGAAATCTGAAATAAGGCTTTCTTAAACCAAATTCTGGGATAGGGTGTTTTCAATAAAATTCTGCAATAGGGAGTTCTTCAATCAAATTCTGAAGTAAGGCGTTCTTGAAAAGTTTTCTGATATAGGACGTTTTCGAACTGGCTACCAGATAGGTTGATCTTCCACTCAGGTGTCGAAATATGACTACTATTTTCTTACTACGATGATATGTATGTAAGCCAGGCGTATAAAAAATTAATAAATGTGAAGTAAATACATATCGTCGCCCTTTTCCAGAAGCATGAATGTGCAAATTTATCAATTTTGAGTTATTGGGTTGACTTGATTAACCTATGTCCTATGTTATACCAAAACCCAGAATATCGTGCGTACACGGAAACCGCATATTTCACAATGTCAATTACATAAATGCAGAGTTAAGTCTCGTAAAAAATTCAAACTTGATTTCCTAAAATTTTAATTTTTACACACTCATGTTTCTGGCATGCGGGGAACGATATGTACTTGCCGATTTGTTTTACAAAAATTATTTAAAAAGTAGACGTCTCGGTTGCACAGCAAACCGGTTAATCGTTTCTGCATTTATCTATTTAGTAATACGCTAACGAAATCCCATACAAATCTATTCCTCCCTACTGCTCCTATGTTGCTCAACCGATCTGAATTATTCTTCTTTTGTTCGAAAAGTGTTTCAAAGAGGAGGCGCGCATTTTGTTTGTTTTTCCGGTGATTCTAAAAATTTTAAAGATGTATACCGGCTAATTTTGTATCGTTCATTTCCAAATTACATTAGCAAATTTGCAACTATTGTGTAAGGGACAATCTACTATTTTTACACGTAGAGATTGAGGTGTTGACTTAAAACACCGAGACCGCGTGTTCAAATCCCGCCACATGCAATCCTAACGATAGTAAAAAATTCCTGTTTTTTAAAGCACAATTTATATCGGAAAGAATTATTAATCACATTATCTTTGTAATTTGAGTTTATGACATGCGATACGATAGTAGGGTTCTGGTACTCGATTCAAAAAATATCATAAAAAAATATCCGGTATCGAATGCCAAAAGTATCGATATGGTGTCGTATCGTATCGAAATTCGTGTTCCTAGTTGGCAGTTGATTTGACAGCTGTCAATTGTCAAACTAAAAATTGTATGGCATATTCGGATTTAGCATAACAAAAATTCTCCGATACAGCAGGTTTGTTATAATCGCAGCAGCCCTTCTAATTTTTCGCATAAAACAGCTTCTCCGACCACTATGCGACGCCGCCCTTGCGCAAGCAGAATATTTCGGCATCACGTCATGCGCTGCTAGCTGTATGCACTCTTTTGATTGGCTGGTTTACAACTAGAAATTTTAAGTCATGAAGCGTGGAAAAAAGGCGTAGTTATGGAAGTGACTTTCCAAACAATTTTTATATAAATACACAGGTTTCATATTGTTAAATAAAATTAGAATATTTATGACAAGACAATATCTTGTAGTTTATATTCTCACAGTTTTCGGTATCCTCACGGCTGCCTAATGTTTAGCAGATGCAACTCTGCTGTCTCAATATTAAGTGGTTTAATCATAAAATAAATTATCTTGCCTTAGGACTACAACCCCAAAGAGGTGAGGAATAACAACTGTCTTGGTTATTATTGTTTAATAAGTTATAGAAATAGTGTTACAGAAAACGGTGCAATAATACAATGTGTTAACAAGTTACCTTAAAGGTGCTAAATCCATAAGGTTCGGTATATTAAAATCGTAGACATCCTTCATATTTGCATTGGTCAAAGTTTGATTAGTTTGCGTGCTTAAAACAGAAAGTCGACCTGAAATGAATGGATTATATTACAATTCAATTGTATCCTTGGTTTTAAAATGTGTTTTCATCCTTTAAAAATTATTAAATACTTAATTGAAGTTTTACGGGTGCCTAAAAAACAAAGCAATAGATTGTTACAACAGCCTTAAGCTTTCGACTTCTCTAAATTACACAACAGAAACAACTAAAAGCAACAAACGCAACACGGCTCATATTCTTATTTAGGCTGTTTACTACACAGCGAAATCGCGTAGCGCGATGAAGGTGTTTATTATGCAGCGAAATCAGTCTCAGCAATTATGAGCGATTTTAGCAACGAGCGAGAGCATCCAGTGAGCGAATCACTACTAAAACTTTATGAATTAAATTAAAACGAAAAGAAAATTTATGTAACTACTACGTATTAGTCCAAGAGCCCGCGACGGCCAGACCTTCGTTATTTTATAAAGGCTGAGAGCTTCTATATGTATGCCCCCAACACGGTTAATAACGATCCCAGACTATGAAATTTGGATAGTGGTGGCTTTGACAGGTACCAGGTAGTGAAGGTGTATAAAATAGCACCTCAAATTCATTACGGTATAAATAAAATTTAACAAGAAATATAAACGTAAAATTATACTAAAAAGCTGTAAAAATGAGTTTATTTGGGAAACAATCTTTAGAATAAAATGTTCATGTCAATAAAATAAAAAATCACTGTGTAAAAGAGAGCTTTTACAGTATTTTCTGCGAGCAAACTATATATGCGCTGAACGGAACAATGCTCATCTCAAAAATCCAACCACTTAGTTTTGTTTAGTTTTTATTTCCTACAATAAAATAATCTTTGGTTGGATTGCCTATTATACTTTAGGAACGCTGAAATGACAAAAAAAGCGCAGAGCTTAATTTTGGGCCATAGATTACGGATCTGTATACCGTTTTTGTAGATCAGGTAATTTTCCCGATACATTTTCATTTTAAGTTTGCATTGCAAATAAAAAAAACTTTAACATAGAAACAGAGACCGAAAATAACCGGCCCACTTATTGCTGTGCCACAAATTGTCATTTATTTCTTGTTAAAAAAATAAATCACTTACAATAACTTTCATAACAAGTTTTTGGCTTATCTGCATTGGTTAGACTTTTATTTGATTTGATGTGTTTTTACGTTTCGAATTGACCGTTGTTTTAAATTCTACGGTATCCAAGTAGGTATGTTAAAAATACTGAGTGAAGTGCTTCCGTAGTTTGCTTCTAGGTAGTATAGTTTACTTATTGAAGGGAAGATGGACCGAAAATCAAGCGTTGAATTCCGCAGCTTTTTTGACTTGGATACGAGTAGTGTTAAAAAAGTTTGAGTATGTAAAGTTTGTAAAACAAAATTTATAACGGTGATTATTTGAGTGAATAAAAATAGTTCTACTTACTATTCTTTATAGTTTGTTTTACTTCGTTGCATTTTCATCATATATTTTCTCTGCAGCATAATTAAATTTACTAACTCACCTTTTCAACAAAAAAAAATTCATATATCAATATCATCAATAACTGCGGTTGGCCTTTTTTATTTTCGTTTGCGATTCTATTTCTCACAGTCATTAATCGTAAGCTCCCTCGCATAAAACGCTTTCAGAGTGATATATCACAAAAAGTAAAAAATAAATGGTTAATGATAGGAAAAGTTGCAATGTGTTTAATGCTGGTTCACATTAATTATTATTATTATTATTATTTTCGGTCTCTGCATAGAAAATGTTACTCATGCGCCATCTACGAATATTTACGATTACGGCCATGTACGATATGGCGTATGAGTAACATTATTTCCCGCTCCTACTTCATACAAAAAATTATTGCATATATTCATTTGACCATTGAAAACCTATTTATTTATCCATCGATTTTCATCGTTAGTATGTACATATGTATGTCCAATAGAACTTTCTGATACTACTTTTTTTCTATTTCCGCGGTGCACGTATGTAGGAAATTTCACTTTCAACTGTGTAAGCAGACATTTGTATGCGCATAAAAATATTAATGACTTGAAAAATATAATAAAAATTAAAAACATTTTCATAGCAGTTCATTACCTTTTTATAAATTTATATTATAAGAGCGTATTTTATAAAGATGAACAAAGACACGCCAAGCTAGTAGAAATCAGCAGTAACTATTTTACGCAAATTTTTTGCTAGTCCTTCTGCTTGTTTTGATAGCAAACAAATTTTACTATTACAATTATCATAACTACTGAACGAGAACAAAGCATTTCTGTTGACGTCACGCAAATAGCTGATTCTATCAAATTTGACAAGGAAAATAGAGGTACTGCTGGAGGCGCCACCTCGTGAATGTGCGGCGTGCACACTTGTCTGCATCGTTGGCGTAGCTCATTTTTGGTAGAAAATTCTTGAGTATACGAAGTACAATATTTCTATTGTGTAAATTCGTGTCGCGGTTCATTACGATTAAGTACAAATAAAGTTTCGGTATTTCGATATTTGTGAAGAAGTGCAAAGAATAAATCGATCCTGGAAATCTGTGTCAATTATGGTAAGTATTTTTTAAATTTTCTTTACAAAATTTATCTTTCTTACCTACAGTAACAATAAAGACCCCGCATTTTTACCAGTTGCGGCTATTTTTCCATTGTTTGTTTACTGTCTATTATTTTTTTGAAGTGAAAACTTCTTAAGCGGGGGAGTGATTTGAAACTCGATGAAACGAAAAACGTGACAACAACAGCAAAAACAATAGGCATTTGTACGTTATTTGCCTTTAAGTGTGTAGTCATGTATGTATGTATGCTCATAGAATTCCAGCGAGTCTCGAAGTCAAATTGAAGTGATTTTGTTTTTGTTTTCTTCACTTTTATTGTCGCTTTGCCGGCGGCGCCACAATGCAGCCATACGTATGTATGTACATCCATATGTACGTATGTTAAGCTAGCCAATGCGCATTTGTGTGTTTATGTGCCGACGTAGAGTCTACGTGCGTAAATATGTCAGCGGATAGAATTCAAGCGACGGGTTGAAGTCAAATCGAAGTAATTTTGTTGTTGTTTTCTTCGCTATTCTCGTCGCTTTGCCGGCCGCTCATATGTGTGTATGTTTGTACGTGTCTTAAGCTACAATGCAAAAACGCGACTAGGTACCCCATGCACTCATGTAAAGAGTATCCCTAAGGTTCAAGGAGTATCCAAAATTAACCCAAATGCATATAAAAATATGGTCCAATTAACATTGCGATGTCCTAGGGCAGGACCATATACTCTAGCTCTGCATTAGGACACGAGTTGGGCCGCTACTGCATCACAGAGGAACATTTTGTAAGTGTGTACTGCAATATAGCATAAATGGACCACATTGTCCAAATATTTTTGCCGAATGGCCAATAACCTAATAAAATTTTGTGTTGAGTGCTCGTTCATGGCTTGAATTCTCAGATTCTCCCAAAACTGGCGAACAAATCATAAGAAAAGCAGAGGAATCAATACAAAAGCACAATCTTTCTCCACTGGTGGTACCAATAGATCGCAGGACATCCTCGATAGCCTGATAAAACCGTAATGGTAAAGCGTGACCATTTTCCTCTGGTCTCTGCGGGTGCAATCGCGAATCAACGCGAATTTTTAGCTACTTGAAACTTGCACTTTCTTAAGCTAGACTAAAACTGCATACCTAGAATTTTTCTAGAAAATCTTAATAAAAACTTTGTTGTAAAAATTGTTTGCTGAATTTTTCTAATATTTCTACAAAGTTTGAAATCTGCACTTATACTGTTTTTGTTAGATACTGAGCTGTTTTTTTTTTTTTTAATACAAAAATAATAAACAGTAAACAAACAATGAAAAAATACCCAAACTGGTCAAAATATCGTGTCCCTATTAATTTTTACATGACTGTATGAGTGTACATAATATGTACTTTGAAAAGGAATAGACTTTTATGGATCTAAGATCTTATTTTGCATCTCTTATTTTAATCGTTTATTTAAAGTTTATATTTATAATGTGATTAAATTCAGAATCTCATCAGCTTTAATCAATGAAAAAACTTTACTTTTTAAATTAACCCTTCTGCATTGTTTGGAGTTTACCCCTTTCTTTAATGTTTTGGGTCATTTTGACCCAATAATAGGAATTAGTCAATTTTAAGAAAAAAAAACATATTTCAATTTGAATTGTTAATATTTTATATATCATGTGCAAATAATAATGGAAAAACTATGTCGCCTTCTAGAAAACAAAATATGTAAAATAAAAAACTCTTTAATTGTTTGCAAAACCATAGCTGATTGTGCTTTTAACGAATAGACAACGCCGCAGCTTATTTAAAATAACCTAACTCTGTAATTAAAGAATTTTTTCATGAAAATTGGGTCATTTTGACGCGAAGGGTTAAATTGTATTGCAAGAGTGCTTATCGCATTTGTACGTTGTACGCCACCCACATATTGACAGGTTTTGACTATTATTTTTTTATTATTTAATTTTAATAATATTTAAAGTAAAACTTCTTAGGTGACGATGTCGTAAATGGAAATGTGAAATTTTTGAAACTGATTTTGCAAAATGAATAAGAAGGAAAATATAGCATAGATAAAGGGGAAAAGAGAAAGAAAGCAACGTGTTCACAAAGATACAAAATGTGTAGATATGTCAGCACAAAGAATTCAAGCGAAGTGTCCAAGTCAAATTAAAATGATTTTGTTTTTATTTTCTTCGCTTTAGTGTTGTAGCGGCAGTAGAAATCACATCAGTGTTGAGCTAAGGTTTGTGACTTTGTTAGAATACGGCTGCTGGTCTATCTCGCCGGAAATAGTTGAATATTTAACAACCGCACTATTATTACTGCGCCTAAAAATACGCACTATCATGAAGCGGAACTGCACAAAACACCGCTTCTTTAAATGAAATTAATTGCTGCTGAAAGTGACAAGAAATAAAGTCAGTTTGATAAAATACCATACATATTAGAATATCTTTGAATTATATTAAGGTCCACCAGTGTACATATCTATGTAATTTTATTAAAATAACTTAAGTTATTTTAGTTTGTTTGACTTTGAATTAAAAAATACTAAGTTTTCCTTATTTAAATATTGCACATATTTTGAATCTTGGATTTATAAGTACATATTTTACTAACAATCAAACACATCGATGTTTAATAATACAAATAATTAATTCGAAATTTTATATGATTCAAAACCGATGGAAAGACTCCTGAGGCTTATTTACTAAAATACTCTCATAACTAAAAAAACGAAATTTTTGGCAAAATCATGTAGAATTACTCGTTATATCTAGCTTGATAATGTGTAACTATTTTGTGGTAAAATCTTTTATAATATCTAATAAATAATCTTTATTTTACAGGAGGAAGACGCTATACGAAAAAACAAAAAAAGAAAGGCTCCGAAAAGCATCGCATCGTATTTTACTAAGCTCCACAAATCGCAAACTGAAGTGATTGGTGCCGAAAAAGAAAGGCTGACTTCCAAAACGTCAATTGCATTGCATACGTACAAAGTTTAATGTTCCATAACGCCGAACTACAATTTTTTGACAATGTACACTTTTCCAAAACCCTCCGAAAAGTTATCGAAACGCATTGCTAGCGCAATCAGCGCATCAGAAACAAAGTTGATGCTTCGTTTGTTATTGGTTACCATTGGTGTTTTGAAAATGCAAAATTCCGAAATGGTGATTATTGTTTTATTAAATATTCCAAATATGCAATGTATATGGTTGCAATGTTTCGCTACTCTGCATATGCAAAGAGTTTAAATACCGCAGTAGAACAGTATCCAAACTTTGTATTGGAACGTTTTGGAAGTCAGCCAAAATGTTGATCGAATCCAAGGCAGTGCGGTCGGGAAAGATGGTGAAATTTATATCGATGCCCCACCTCTTCTTCCCGATTGTAATATTCATGCATCAACTTCTCATGGCGAAGTTATTCTAGGTCAGCAATCCGTTCTGAACAAACTTGACATTGGCGCTTTTGTAGACAGCAAACATTTGTTGGACGAATATACCAAGCATAAATTACTTAAGGAGCTTTGGACACCACCAAATGACTATGTATTTGCTTATTCAGTTCATACGAAAAAAGGAAAGTCTGAGAAACGTTATTTTCAACGTCATTATCTGATTGAGAATAAGTGTTTTTTTTTCTGATTTCGCAAAAGGCTGTTTCTGCAAATACTGTTTTTTGTTTGCAAGTAAAACTGGTGATCCCAAATCACACGTACCTTTAAATAAACTCCTAAAGGCACCGTTAACATCATTTGCAAAATTATCTGGTAGATGCAGCAAATAAGTATCATATGTATGCTGTTAGCAGTGCTCGAAATTTCATCACATCCTATGAGAATCCAGAAAAAGACATTCCAAATTTAGTTTCTACGCATCGCATTTCCCAAGTTAAAGAAAACTGAAAAATAATAACTCCTTAATCGACGCAATCATTTTCTGCGGACGTCAAAATATTGCACTAAGAGGCCATCGCGATTAAATATTTCTAATTCTTTGCTGAACGAAGGTACCTAACTTTCGGGCTATTTTGAAGTTACAAGTTGCTGCTGGTGACACTGTGTTGAAGGAACATTTAGAAAATACGTCATCACTTATATTAGCAAAACTACTCAAAACGAGTTGATTGGTTGTTGCAAAGAAGAAAATTAAAATATTATTATAGACAGGGTGAGAAAAGCGAAGTTTTATGCGATCATGTTTGACGAATCAACAGATTTAGCACATATTGAACAACTTCTCTCTCTCTGCGTTACATTTATGATGGAATAATCTGAGAAGATTTTCTTACTTTTATTGATGCTTATGATTCGATCCGCACAGAGGATATTAGTGGTGAAGAGAAAAGGTTATCTGGTGTAGCAATAGCTCACATCGTAGTCGATCTACTTAAAAAGTTTGGACTTCCTTTGAAAGATTGTGTTTGAATCGGTACCGATAGTTGTTCTGTTATGGCGTTAGAAATCAAAGGAGCCGTACGGGAAATTATAAAATATTGTCCTTGCGCTAAGCGTTGCCCTTGTTTCAACCGCGCAATCAATAATTCACTTGACAAAACTTCTCACGTCAACCAAGCGAAAGATTGCATTGCATTGATGAAAAAGATCATAAATTTCATGAATGCTTCACCTAAACGATTCGATACATTCAAAAAGTATTCCAATGAATCTTTGAGTAGACTATGTGAAACGCGTTGGTCAGAGAAGCATGATGGAATAATGCAGTTCAACAGCAATATCACAAAAATCGTGGGAGTTTTGGACATAATTTCAACTTGGCGAGACCATATAACGAGATCAGAAGCCCTTTCATTAATAAAATTAATATGTGAGGCAGAGTTTATCATTTCAATGATTTGTTTGCGTGACGTACTTTCGGTAACGCGACCATTAAGTTTACTTGTCCAAGCGCCCTCGCTTGACTTGAACCATGCTAGCGAAGCAGTCAATGGCACTGTCAATATTATTCGAAATTATAGAGAAAACGCTGACACACATTTTTCTGATATATTTGCAAAAGATACCGATATCGCTAGGGAATTGGATTTTGACATTTTTCTTCCTCGGAGAGCGAATAGACAAAATTTTCGGGCTAATTATCGTGCGTCTGACGCTGAAGATTATTATCGAAAGGCAATATTTATACCGCTATTGGATAATATTTTGCTCGATCGCCGAGAAAGATTGCCGAAAGAGACATTAAACATTTTTGATTTGATCTTATTACTTCCAACTAAAATTGCGGAATATAATACGCCTGACGAAAAAAATAACGCTATCGAACGCGCAAAATCGCTTGGAAAACGATACGAAATCTTTTTAGAAAAAGACGGTATCAATTTAGAAGGAGAGTATAAAGTGTGGTTGGAACGATGGACAAATAAGGAAAGCGAAAAGCCACTCCCAAAATCAGCAGCAGAAGTTCTTGGTAAATGCGACGAATATGCTTTTCCATTGATTAACAAACTTCTCCGCATTCTGGTCACACTTTCAGCTAGTAACGCTACTTCCGAAAGAAGTTTTTCAACCCTTCGTCGGTTAAAAACAGTTTGAGTTTTGAATTTTTGAATGATATTGCTGACAAACGTCAAAC
>NW_023458577.1:296373-304388 GCF_013731165.1 Rhagoletis pomonella
AGTTTGAGTTTTGAATTTTTGAATGATATTGCTGACAAACGTCAAACTGCCTCTCAATGGTTTTACCTTGTTATGTTTTTATCATGCTCGAACCTATATTTGCATGAAAAATAAATTAGGGTTAGACGCCTGTAATTTAAGGTTGTTTGACATGTTGATTTCAATCGTTTCCTGCTGAGTTCAGTTGAATTGTCACCCGTCGTTGCGTGAATATGAGCAGCTACTGCAGAACGATGAACTTGTTTATTGTTTGTGTGTTTTTCGTGTTCTTTGAAACGAACAGAGATTTGGCGTTCGGTTTGTCCTATGTATTTTGCATTACAGCTCACACAGCTGATTTGATAAATGCCGCTCCGCTCATGCATAGGAGTAATATCATTAGTGGAGCCAAGAATATTTTATAATTTATTGTTGTTGGTGTAAACGATTTTCATGTCATACTTTTCAAATATATTCCTCATATGATTTGTGATGACCGGAAAATAAGTAAATGGTACAAGTATTAAGTTATTTGTTTGTATTTCTCGATTTTGAGCGAATAGTGTCAACAACAATAGTGTTTACAACAAACTTGACTTTGCTATTTATCGAAAACCCACTTCAACCGATCGTTTGATCACAAGGGATTCATTCTGCCCATATCAACACAAAATTGCATAATTTCATTCGCTAGTTTATCGCCTTGTCAATTTACCCCTCTCCATACTAATTACAAAAGGAATACCAAAAAATTATACATCTAGCAGCGATCAATGGCTTCGACAAAAATCTCATCGGCAAACTTATACATAAGTATTCCAATTTACATCGCAAGAACAGCAATCCACTTTACATCGCAAGTACAATTTGACGACACTATTCCCTCAATCGAGAAATAAAAAGAAATAACTTCATACGTGTACCATTTACTTATTTTCCGGCCATCACATATCATCTGAGGAATATATTTGAAAAGTATGACATGAAAATTGCTTACACCAACAACAATAAATTAGATAATATTTTTGGCTCCACTTAAGATATTACTCCTATGCTTGAGCGGAGCGGCATTTATCAAATCAACTGTGTGAGCTGGGATAATAAATAGGACAAACCAAATGCCAAGTCTCTGAAACGAAAAACACACAAACAATAAACAAGTTCATCGTTCTGCAGTAGCTGCTCATATTAGAGCTGCAAAAATATCGGAGCACTATCGATAGTATCGATGTTTTAATATTTTTTTGAAAACATCGATGTTTTTTTTACTATCGATGTTTTTAGAAGATATTAGGGCTGTGCGATTAATTGATTACTCAAAATTGTAATTAATCATAAAGTAAATAACTCAATTATTCGATTAATTGGAAATTATGATTACTCAAAAGTTCAGTTACTCGAGTAATCAAGATTTTTGATTAACCAAAAACAAAAATATTTGAGTAATTTGCTTTATGATTAATCAACATTTCGAGTAAAATGAGTAATCAACATTTCAACTCTCAACATATGTATAAAGTAGCTAAAGTTCCTTGATATTTTGAAAACAACGTTTCTGTTTTCAAAAATTAAAACAAAAAATTTTTTCATATACAGAATGTAAAAAAGAAAATAAGCATTTTCCAAAGCAAACTCTTTTAACGAGCAAAATTATTTTTTTTGAGTAATCATATTTCAAGTAACTCGATTAATTATCGTTTTGAGTAATCAAAATCTTTATTACTCGAGTAATTGATTAACCGAATAATTGATTAACCAACTTGCTCGAGTAATCGAATAATCGCACAGCCCTAGAAGATATGCCATCATTACAAAGTTTATCCGTTTCTGATTTGGGGCAGGCAAGAATTATAAAAATTAAAGCGCAATAAACTCATAATATTTAACAGTTAAGCTAAATTTGAACGCAAAAGCGTACCAATAAGTGTTTAGGGAACTTAATACTCATAAAAATGATTTTGTTAGTGCCATTCGATCTCTAGTTGGGAAAATTAAGACTAAAAACCTGAAGTGTACCATAGATTATTGCCTTAAAGAGCAAATATTTAATTTATTTAATAAGACATTAATTATAATACATATTAATAGTGTTTGTGCTTTATGAATATTTTTGCATTTTTTTTAAGCTTTTAATTAATTTAATGAATAACTTGCAATATTCAATATGACCTTAAATATAAGCCAAATTGATTTTTAAATTAATTAATGGATAATTTTTTAAATAATAAATGTAATTTGATTAAAAAGTTGTTTGTTAATTGATCAGGATTTCAGCTTTAAACAGAAAGTTATAATTGCCAAGAAAACACGATAGTATCGATTTTAATGGCACTACACGCGTTGTGGTAACAGCTTATATGGCAACACTTATGTTGCCCAAAATAATAAAATTACATCGCGTGTGGTGTCAACACTGGCGAGCTTACGATCCACATTCGTTTTGAGAAGGTGTATCGTAGGCTGGCTTCACGAAAGCCATTCAATCGCTACTCGTCACTTGACTCAATCGGTTGTCCGCAACAAAGTGAAAAATTCAAATTAAATAAAAAGTAAAAAAAATATTTATAAGCGAACGTAGTGTGCGCGTGTATTTTTTTTTAACTTAAAAACTATTAGAGCGGCCGTGTAACTTTAGCAGCACCAGCAAGGAGTAGTGTCCAGCAAACCAGCAGCAAAGGAGCCGGGTGCAGTACCTTGCACGAACAACAGCCGCACAAAGCGTACGTGGGTAAGCTAAATAGTTTTCGAAACTCGGGTGCTACGCCCCAAGTACCAGGCGGCGTTAAATCGATACTATCGATGTTTTACTGGCAAAAACATCGAAAAATCGATAGTTTCAAACACCGATGTTTTTGCAGCACTAGCTCATATTCTCGCAACGACGGGTGACAATTCAACCGAACTCAGCATCGGTACCTTTGAAGAGAGTGTGCGCCTAATAAAAGCTGTTCACAACAATAGAAAACTAGACGCATACGTATCACTTTACATCAGTAAAACAAAAAAATACCATGAACGCTGATAAAGGGAATATAGATTTGCCTCTCTTCGCTTTAATTTAGTTTACTTTTCGCATATACATACATACACATTATTTTATGGTTACCACGGTTGCCACGCGATAAAAAAAATTCTGTCCAGAATTTACAAAAAAAGTTACCTAAAAGTTACCAAGTGAAAAACAACGTTTCGTTATACAATAAACTGCAAAAATAAACCTCGTTTATTTGCCATAAATAAGGCTGCGTTTCACCAGATTCATTTAAGTGAAAATTACTTTCGGTTTCACCAATCTGTTCTAATTTGTTTTTAATTTTGATTTAAGTGACCTATGCTTTTCACTTAAATAAAAATTAAATCGGAATAACCACACTGAGAGATGTTACACGTTTAATCTGCTGATCAATATACACACCCCACAATTTTATGTATCTGCTGCTTACTTCTATACCAGCCCTGCTTTTACAACACAGCGTGCCAAAGCTCTCAGTAAAAAATGAAAGCTTTCGCTGGCTAACAGCCCGATTCTGTGCACTTGATAAATTGAAAATCTTTATAATTTGTAGATTTTTTATTATTTATCAAGAATTGGCATTCTAGCACAGAAACCAAAAGCTCTTTTCTTGATAAATTATCAAGATTGAAAATGCTATTGACAAATTGAAATTTCATGTGAAATGTATAAAATTTGTATATTAATAAATTTGTTTGTAACAATTAAATACTCCATGTGCCGACATTTGAACCAACACAAGGAATTATAGTCGACATCTCTACCTACTCGGCTCATATGTGACAATGAAATCCGTTCCACTCATGTGAAAATCAGTTCCACTAATGTGGAAATCGCAGAGCTTTTTAGTTTATAAATATTGACACATACTACGTTTATACGCACGTATTATTTGCAAATAACAATTTGCAAAATGGTAAACTTTGCCGTATAAACGCTGAGTTAATATTTTATTTTCAAATAACTAAATCACGCAAATAAGTATTGATTAGTGGTACTATTTGCAAATAAGCGCAAGACGCCGCCATTCTTAGGTTTTTTTTTCGATGGTCATCTTTTTGCCTCTTTATAATCAAGACGTTGCCATTTTTAACTTTATTTTCTTTTTCGATGGTCATATAATTGCCTTTTTATAATCAGGCAATATTAAAAAATAATTTTCCACCATCGAATAAACAGTGAGTTAGGTATTTGTAAATTATATGTATTTGCAAATAGCTTACGTAGTAGCAGCATACGAAGGAAGCTTTTACTTGATACAAATCTTGATAAAATTTCTTTACAAAAAATTTATCAAGAAAACACAGAATTGGGCGGTAAGTCTGTTTTAAAACCACTTTTTACTCACTTAAATAAAAAGCTTATTGAAACTGAAAATAATTTAAATGAGAATTAAATAAAAAATTCAGTTAAAGTTAATTTCCACTTAAATGAGTTTGGAGAAACCAAGTCTAAGACATGGGTACAATAAATAGTTTTATTAAAAGAAAACTAAACAAATTCATTTTACATATGAGGCCATCAGGGCCATAGGAGCCTGTCTACAAACAAATGTTTAGTACTATGAAAAAGAGGGATCTATAAAAAATAAATGCGGTATTTTACTAAAAAAAAATCATTGCACCTACGTGCTACGATGCTACATATTATAGTAAAAGGAAACTAAAAGGGCGGGCGTGCCTCCGGCTATTGCAGTTTCGTTTCTGGTAATGTATTTTAAGGAGCACCCCATTTGTTTGATATGACAGTTAAGCTACTCTGGCGCTCAAGATCTCATATAATATATACATGTAGGTTTATTGTTTGTTTAGTTAGTTTTAAGCTCACAGAAACGTACAGGTTTTGTTTTATTTACGATTAAAATAATTTTGAGTTCACAGAAATGAATTTAAATAATAAGATTGGAATTGAATATTTAGGCAAATAATGAATTAAATGTATTGAGCGTTTAGGGAAAGAATTAATGCAAACTATTTGATTTCACAAAACACAACCGTCTCGGCTACCGGCTCGTACTCGACTCGCTGCTAGACTGCCATGATGCTGCGACGCCATGGTTTCATTAAACAAGAAATAGGGTTGCCAGGCTTTAACCCCACAATTAGGCCATCCTACAAAGCATTCGACCCGAATGTAGTGTCATCGTCTTCTGTGGCTGGCCAGGCTTTCATATACTCGGCACACGTGCTTATTTGTTTTGACCCTTCGCTGTTACCAATTTTCACAACGTCGTAGGTGTCGTGATGTTTTACTTTACCGACCTTGTAAGGACCCAAATATCTAGGTTTTAGCTTTAAACCACCTCCAAACTGCGTACTTTTAATCGCAACGAGGTCACCTTGTTTGTAGCGTACCGGAGGCTTTCGTCGAAGATCATAGGTTTTTTTGTTTTCACGTTGAATTTTTAGTATTTGCTCTTTTGCTTATCGCCTCATTTGACAACGGTCTTCGCTGAAACTTGCTATGATTTCGTTTTCAATGAGGCTTTTGATTTGTAGGTCTTCCTTCGCTCATTTTTGTACCAATAAGAAGTTCGAATGTAGTAGTATTTACACTTATACAGAAAGTTGAGTTTAAAACTTGTTGACACTGAGCTTCTAAATTACTCAATTTCAGCAGGAATGATCACATCGTCAATGTACGATAAGGCTATGCCATTGCGCGACAGCTCGCGAAATATCGCATTCACATGTCTTTGAAAAACTCCCGGCGAGTTTGATAGACCGAAAGGTACCCTAAGAAATTGGTATTGTCCATTATGGGTAACAAACGATGTGTATTTACGGCTCGATTCGTACTAAACACTTTGCCATTCTGCCATCGATCAAGTTGATCTTCGATCAGTGGAAGTGGAAATCTATCTTTAACTATAACTTTATTTATCTTTCTATAGTCAATGCAACATTATTTAGCCACTGATCAACCTGATCATCAACAACGCACCTCTCTACGATTGGCAACCTACGCGGTCTCGAAAAAATACGAGTCTCATCAGCTAACAGAATATGCATTTTTACCTCACTTGTTTGACATTGATTTTGGACGATACATTGTTATCATTTCACGCACTCTTTGCTTTGCTTCTGCGCTTGCAGTTTCGTATATATTTAAATTTTCGTTTTCACACCTCATATCAATTTCCATTATACGCGTTGTTTTTTTTTTGCTCATCAATATTATGTGATAATATTATAATTTTTGCTAATTCATCACTATTAATTTTTATTTCGACTTGTTAGCTAAACTTTTCACCGATTATGAAATCAATGTCCATACATCTAGTCGGAGCAATATGGAAATTTACGTTGTAAACTTCGCCGTCAATTTCGACCGGTTGCTCTAAATTACCAATTGGCCTTATTTTGTTGTCATTTGTTTTTGAACCGACCCCCAATCGATCGCGAAATGTTTGGTTTATTTAGCTTGTTGTAAATATCCTCGGTCATAATGTTAAACTTGCTTCCCTTGTCAACCAAAGCAACGCACTTTTGATTACCACTATTAATTATTATGTTCATTAAGCCAATTTTTGCATTAAGACGCCGTACATTACTTTTTGATTTGTCATTTTTGTTTGCTGCACAATTTTATGCTATGTGGCCGAATTCATTGCACTTAAAACATTTCACGCCTTTGCTTTTGTTTTTGCAAGCATCCGATTTGTGGCTTTTTTCATCGCAATTAAAACAAGTAATTTCTCTTTACACTTTTTTGGGTACTCTCACATTTTTGTCCCCTTTACTTTTTCACAACTTCCTCTGTACAAGAATTCGCCGCATACTTGTTCTTTTCGCGAAATATTTCGTAACATTTTAGCTTTTGTTTGAATTCCTTAACGTTTGTTGCACTATACAAAATTGCTTTGTTTACGTTTAAATCCTTAATTCCGTCTATAACACACTGAATTAACGCACTCTCTTGCATACTTCCTCGCGACGCAATGTCTCTCATGTGGAAAAAGTACTCTTGAACACTTTCTTCTTTACTCATCTTTCTATCTATCAGTAGCTTATGTAGTTGTGCACTACTTGTATTTGTTTTGAACTCGCTTAGCAGACTTTCTTTTAATTTTCCCCAAGATGTTATTCCCCTCTCAGTAGAAATAAACAACTTTCCAAGTCCCTTCAAAGACTTTTTAGCGAAAACGAATTTTTGAAATTCGTCCCAAAACATTAATACCGAAGTTTCTTCGAATTCATTAACCCAAATTTCAACAGGTAATCTATCTGTGCCGTCAAAAGGCTTAACCCAATCTTCCATGTCGCGAAAATTAAATGCAAACCTATGCATCACACTATTTCTTGACGCCACTGTATTGATTTGCTCGTTACCTTTATTTTCACCGTTTTCTTGTCTATTTGCTCGTCTTGTTGAGTTTTCGTGCTCGTGCACTCGTCGTCGATTTTTTTCGTTGGTTAAATTTGAACAGTTGCTTACTGCGTATGCGCCGTCGTCGTTCGCAAAAGACAAAAAATAAATTTCGTTGTTTTCTCTTCTCTGCTTTACCACTTTTGTTGCGTCTTCGTATCTGTTCATCACTTCTACCGGTTTGTTCTGTCCCAAGCAGCGTGCACCGTCTTCTACGTTTGTGCAATCGTCGTCGCTGCTCTCGCTATCGCTGTCGTCGTCATCGTTGTCTTTTGCGTTTGCGCAAATTAAACGTCCCTTTTGCAAATTTCCCACGATATGAACTTTTAAGTTATCGGCTTTAAGGGTCATTCACATAAGACTTTCCTCCCTTTGCTTGACAGTTCAAACTTTGACAACAAAGCGTGAAACGCAGAAGGTATGCTACAATAAACGCTTTGACAGCTTTTGCGTTCTCCTTTTCCTCCATATTTTTTATCTGTAAAATAGATAACAATATAATAATATGCATTAATAATAGCAATAATAATTCCCATTTACCCTATTTTTGTCATTAAATGCAAATGCAAGCGCACGAGAAAAGATACATGTAGACAGCTGATTGCCAAAGCGGGCAAAAGTTGAGAGTTGCCCAAGATTTTGCTTCGTTTTGCTT